>NW_009970720.1:1834493-1839026 GCF_000747805.2 Chaetura pelagica
TGCACGCCCAGGAGTACCTCGGCGCCCAGCTCGGCGGCCTGGAGGAGGCTCTGCGGGCTGCCCGGGCGCAGCGCGACCAGCTGGGCAAGGAGGCGGCCCAGCGCGCACAGGAGGTCAAGGCGCTTAAGGAGGAGTGCCACAGGAGGAAGAAGATGATCAGCTCCCAGCAGCAGATGATGCTGGAAGCCCGAGCCACCTACCACCAGGTAAGGGGGGGGATTCTGGCAGCCTGGACGCCCGGCCCTCGCGGGGCGGAGGTGGCAGAGCAGCCCTGTGTTCTGCTGGGGGGGGCTGGGGCTGCCGGGACCTGTGGCCCAGCAGAAAGGGAGTGCATTGACTGCAGGTGCTTTGCTTCTCATCTGTGTTCCACAGACGTTTGGGAGAATGCTGCGTCCTCTTTGACAAGTCCTCTTTTCACTAACAAGCGCTCTGTGCTCTTGGATTTGCTTTGATACGTCTGAAGCGTCAGATATACACACCTAGGCAACCTGCGACAAACGTGTCACTGTTTTTTGTTGCCGCCCTTCCTCGGGTATCAACTACATAGTCAAAAAACGCGCAGGGCCAGTACACGAGAACTGGTGCTAAGCAGTAACTTGCCCATTGTGAGGTGTCACTTTCCTGCAGTCGTGTTCTCCAGGCACAGAATTTCTACTTGCACGTGTGACTCGGAAGTGACTGAGGCATGATGGTAACGAGCCTCACTGAATGAAGTAGCTTATCCCTAACTCCACAGCAGTCTGTTCCATAGGGGTCTTCCTTAGGAGCATTAGTTCTGACTCCCTGTGTCATGGCGTTCTGGATTTTTGGGAGGTGGCTTTTTTTGTTTGTTTGGGTGTAATAGTTTGGTTTGAATATTTTTCAGCTTCAGCATTTTTCATCATGTTTCCAGAATGCAGACTGCAGCATCAAATGTTGCCTGTGCACTGAACAGAGACTCGGCATAATTTCAGGATAGCTCTTGTGTCTCTATGTTTAAGGTTATAATTTTCTTCCTTTTGATTCTTGGGATACTAGTAGTCCCGATCGTTGAAATTCTCCTTAATCATGGAATAGTTGCAATAGAGAACCAATGCAAGTTTTCTTATAGTATGTACAGTCTTATCCCACACTATAACACCAGTTTCAGCAGGCTGGCAAAGTTTAAGACATCAGCTAAGTTGACTCAAGCATTTCTGTAAGGGAAAAGATACCTTATGCCTCCAGAGCAGAGCTATATACATATAGTGGACTTCATGGGAACTTTCTCTCAGTGCATTCATTTTGAGTTTTAGTCTTAAGGACAAGCTGCTGATGTTGAATTGTTTTTAAAAGTCTTTATGCAGCTTACAGAGCAGCTTGTTACGTGTTACAAAAGAAAACTGATAGCATGCATAATTTAATGTGTAAAGTTAAGTAGTTCTTCTACTGTGATTGCCACTTAAAATTTACCAGGTTTTCCTGAAATATTTGTAGGATACAACTGCCTCAGTGGAAGCTGATAAACATGGTAGAGATCTTGACTTACTACTAATGGTCTGTTCAGTGGCATTTGCAATAAAGCAGAGATTGAAAGCTGTTTCCCACTTTTTATTTCATAGAAAGTAAACGTCTGCCCTCTCTCCTTTTTTCCTCTCTGTTAGTAAATTCTTGTCTCTACAGGTTACTGACATGGGAAGAGGTAGTTCAGGGAGTGATGTTGAACAGTTCTATTTTCCTACAGAGTTTTCAGGATTCTGAGTGTGAATGCCAGAGAAATGAAACTCTTCCTAGGGTTTGTAAATGCAGGGCAGCAGTGTGACCAGTAAGCAATAATTGTGTATTTACTTATCTGTACCATGATCATGACTGATCTGCAGTGCCAGCTATTCGCTGGTGTTCCTGAAAAGGCAGTTCAGTTTTTGTCCCCTTAAAGCCTTGGGTGTTTAGCAAACAATTTGTCTTTTTTAGTGGAGGTACACGTTAATGAAACCATGCATTGGAATTCAGATTGAATGCCTTTAACCCCCCACCAATATAAGTTCAACCATAAAATACTACTCTTAAATGGTATTAGTACCTACAAGTCATACATTTAAGACTCACTGGTCAATACCTTCATCTGAGGAACATAAATAATTTTAAATAACAACTTTTCATCTTATATTCTCATGCACAGTGTAGGCATAATATGCACATTGTATGTAACACTGTGAAAGGTAGTTGGAAGAACGATGTTACATAATTCAAAACCTAAATATTCCCTGTGCTAGTTCTGTGTCTTGCAGTAAGAGCTTTCCTTCACTACCAGCAGGTCAAACTGGCATGATATTTGTGCTTGAATGGATAACGTTATTTCACAGCCAATTTCATTTCATAAATCATGTGCAATCTGTTACATTGTGAGCTCCTCTTGGTTGGCAGCAATGCTTTGCTGCCATACTGAATCTCTTTATTTTGGTTTTATGTTAGCACTTTTTTTGCATTTGTCCAACAAAATTTGTCTTAATAATTCATGGCCTTAGGGTTGTCTGACATACATGTTTAATGGGATACCTGACTATCAGTGGCAGTATTTTAAATATTAGATGAAATCTGGGAATTTGATTATGCTGACAAGATTTCAAATCCGTTAAGTCAGTCTCTTACAGTTGTCTCACACTGGTAAGGGAAAAGGACTTAGCTGGGTAATAGTCGTTTATTAAAATACATTCATTTGGAAAAAGTATGAGAAAGGTAATGAGCAACCCTGCCTAAATTGAGGAGGGGCTTTGATTCACAGTTTTACCAGTATGTTGCAAAATCTGTAGTTCATAGAATCACAGAATGATTTGTGTTGGAAGGGACCTTAAAGATCATTTAGTTCCAGCCCCCCCCTGCCATGGGCAGGGACACCTCGCACTAGACCAGGTTGCTCAAAGCCCCATCCACTGTGGCCTTGAACACTTGCAGGAGGAGGGCAGCTACAAATTCCCTGGGCTACCTTGTGAAAGTGTCTCACCACCCTCCTAGTGAAGAATTTCTTCCTAATGTCTAACCTAGATCTCCACTTTCCAGTTTGAAACCATTCCCCCTCATCCTGTCACTACATGTCCTTGCAAAAAGCCCCTCTCCAGCTTTCCTGTAGCCCCTTCAGGCACTGGAAGGCTGCTGTAAGGTCTCCCTAGAGCCTTCTCTTCTCCAGGCTGAACAAACCCAACTCTTTCAGCCCCAGATGTAGCTTCTGTCCTTGTTCTTAGCCCTCTGTTTTTAATATTCTGGACATTAGTGGAATATACTTTGAACGTGAACTAAAACCAATATTTTAAAATGGGTCGGATCCAGATTTTACTTTAAATTATTACTTAAAAAATAATACATAAATTCTACGAGAAGTAATTTTAACAGTTTTATGCTTCTGAAGGATGCTAGATAGCATACTGATGTATGTACCTTTTCTTTCAAAATTGTGTATTGTTGCCTTAATTTGGTTGAAATGCTTGAGTTTTTTACTTATCTATAGGTCTTCTTGCATTGTCATCTTACAACTCACTTATGTATGCTCTTAACTCATTTTGTTGGGTTTGTTTGTTTTTTTCCTGACTGTGGTGCTCTCCTTTGCTGTGATACAAGAGCTTTAGAATAGAACAAATCATCCTCGTTGGAAGGGACCTTGAATTAAAGATCAAGTCTGACCAGAACCTAAATCCCCCTGCCATAACCTGGTTTACCCATTCAGTGTCACTAAGCACTATATCTACATTTCTTTAAAATACTTCCAAGGATGGTGACTCCACCACCTCCCTGGGCAGCCTGTCTCACTGTCCAACCTGAACTGCTAGCTGGCTGGAGTCAGTGTGTATTTTGCTGAAGAGTGTTGTCTTACTTTTTTATTATACTTCTGTACCAACCTATTATATCTGTTCTCTGTAGTTTGTGTATGAATTTGAACTTGTTGGCCAGACACTTTTTGTTCAGAGCTTGTATGGAGCCTGGCACAGGGACATTCTTGCCCATGACCATCACTGCAAGACATTAAATAACACAAATGCATTAAACAACTTTACAGAAATGTGTTACTGTGGGAATTTTAGTAATTATTCTTGTGAGATGGAATTTATTAAAGTTACCTTCTTTTGACATTTGAACAAAATGTAGTAACTCGTTAAAAACCTTAACCACGATGCTTACCAAACAGATGTTAATAATAATAACTGAAATGTTTTTATCTGTTTTTTGTAGTGTCAGTTTTGTGAAAAGGCTTTTATGACCTATTTCTTTTTACAAGGCCACATGCAGAGACGTCATCCAGAAGAGTGTCAGATTGGTATGTGCTTTAATGTTATTTTAAAAAATTAAGATAAATAGTTCAGAAAAGTGTAAATATAGTGAGGATGGGTACTCTGTGACTTTGTGTTGCTGGGAAGAATGATTTTCATCTTCCATTTTTAGGTGGCAAATACCAACTTGTGCAACCAACACTGCAACCAACACTGGCTGACAAAATGTATTGGGTGACATGTATAGTTTCTAGAAAATAATTTTTAAAAAAATTGTATGTCATCTTTACAATACCTTTTCAAACTAGCATTCCTG
>NW_009970720.1:1839066-1884053 GCF_000747805.2 Chaetura pelagica
AGATTTGTGTTATGAAGGTGTGGGTAAAATGAACAAGTTACTCTAAGGAAAGTACATTTTGTGAATATATATGCATTACCAGTACAGAAATTATCCAGCTCACTTGAAATCAGTTTGACTAGGATCAGGCTCTCCCAAACTAAACTGCTTGTAAAATATAGTGAGGAAAATAAGTTGTCAATAATAATAGAACTTTATAAACTGTCAATAATAATAGAACTTCATGTATCTATGATGATCTCAGTTGCTATACCACTAACTTCTGCACTTGTGTCTTTCTTCATTGAAAAACGTTTAGTTTGAAGCACAATGTTCTCAAAGTTCATCTTTGAATTCTCTCCTTCCAGTTAAGACTGCATTCTTATGATTTACTGATAAGGACTAACAAGTATTGATAAATGGTAGCTATTAGAAATGAGTTAGGAAAAAAAAGCATGTGGGAAGGATCTAGCAGCGTCTGAGCTGTAGCTTATCAGGCAAATAAACCAGCAAAAGTAGTGAGAGGTGTCTGAGTAAGCACCTAAGGAAGCCTTAATATATTGGAGGAAGAAAGAGGCTCTTGAGCACTTTACGCTTGATAAAAATGATACTGGAAGATGTTGCAGAACCAGTTAAACTAATTATCATAGAAATAATTTGTTTGCCATGGCTGTGTGAGAGAAATAATCTGTGCAGTTATTTCTGAAATGTCCTGTATTGTGCTCATATTCCCAGATGATGGGCTAGTAAATCCTTGGTAAATTGAGAAAATTTTTCAAGGTGAAGGCATGGTATAATTTTTGCATATTTTACAATGTTTTTGTACCATGACACTCCTTCTGACTCGTTCCAGATAAATAATGACTTTTATTCCAAATGGACTATTTACAGCAGTTATTTAGAATAAATTAAACATAACAGAATTGAATAATTGAAGTTTATTTTGCCCTTCATATATCCTTTTTTTAGTCTGTTTTGCTTAGATTCCTTTGAAATGAAGTAATAAAATACTTTTTATTGTAAGTATTTCATAAACTATTTCACATGCTTGCTTCACATATTGGTATTTTTCAGTCTTTGAGGATCATGTTAGCAGTCCAGAGAACATACATGTTTAAAAGCATCTTTGGACAATCACAGTGTGAAGGGAAATGGTCTGTGAGAGCCGCACTTTGTGAAGATGTTACTGAAACGCTGTAGAAATGTATTTGCATCAAGTATCACATTTCCAGAAACTACAGCAGATGTTCTTTAAATCTGTGTTTCTTTCAAACAGAACTGAAGAGGAAGGCAAAGACAGACATATTGCAGGGTGAAGTTGATAAACTGAAGGAGCAGTTGCAGCTCACCAAGTCTCAGTTAGAGGCTGAACAACAGGCTAATATGGTCAGGTTTTCTAAGGTAATATGTACTAAGTAGTAGGGACCTCTCAAAAGAGTTAGTACTTTTGACTGTGTTCACTCATTTTGTAACTGGAATAGAACAACAATACATGTACAGCTTGTCTGCCTGACAACAGTGGTGCTTGGGCATTAGAACATATCTCTCCCTCCCCCCCTCAACTTTAAACATCTACTTTTTCCTTACTTTTGTTCTAGGCATGCTTTAAATGAATACTTAAGACAACACTTCTGTTAGCACTTGTGAGTTCATAAGATGGGTGGCCTGTTACTGAAACAGATAAAATTGCCTTGCTGTACTTAAATATTAGCTGTTTCTAATATTATGAGATCTTTAATGACTACATGTTTCTTACGTATGACCGTGATTTTATATGTAACTTCAAAACAGAGTAAGATCTGTTCTTTGCTGTGAAAAACTAAGAGGTGTAAAGCAGTCGAGGAGACATTCAGAAGAAACAAAGCAATCTAGACCTTGCATATTGGTCTTTAAATGTTTAGAATTTGTTTGACTAGAGAGCCAAAGCAGAAGTTAATCTTAGCTACTGCTGTCTGAATAAAAAAAACCCAACACTTAGAATTATATAAAAGCACTATCTACTTGTGATCACATGCAAGACTATTTAGGGTGATATTGAGTCTTGTGGTAGTGCTTACTTGTTCATAAAGAGAAAAAAAGTCTCTAAATTACATAATGAGGTTCAACAAGGGCAAGTGTAGGGTCCTGACCTGGGAAGGAAGAACCCCATACACCAATATAGGTTAGGGGTGGACCTGCTGGAAAGTAGTTCTGAGAAGAAGGATCTGGGAGCCCTGGCAGGTAAGTTGTAAGTTGTCTATGAGCCAGCAATGTGCCCTTGCCAAGAAGGCTAATGGAATCCTGAGTTGCATAAAGAAGAGTGTGGTTAGTAGGTCGAGAGAGGTCATTCTCCCCCTCTGCTCTGCCCTGGTGAGGCCACATCTGGAATACTGTACCCAATCATGGGCTTCCCAGTTCAAAAGAGATGGGGAACTAATGGAGAGAGTCCAGTGGAGGGCAACAAAGGTGACTGAGGGATTGGATTCCTTCTTAGGAGGAAAGGCTGAGAGAGCTGCAACTGTTTAGGCTGGAGAAGAGAAGGCTGAAGGGAAGGGAGACCTTATGAATCTAAAATATCTATATAATCTAAATTCTAATAAATATATAATGTAAATAATCTAAAGTATCTAAAGGATGGGTGCACGGAGGATGGAGCCAGACTCTTTTCTGTAGTTTCCAGCATCAGAATGAGGGGCAATGGGCACAAGCTGGAACACAGGAAGTTCTATTTAAACATGAGGAAAAACTTCTTTACAGTGAGGGTGACAGAGCCCTGGAACAGGCTGCCCAAGGAGGTTGTGGAGTCCTCTTCTCTGGAGGTACTCAAAACCCACCTGGATGCAGCCCTGAGTAATGTGCTCTAGGGGATCCTGCTTTAGCAGGGGAGTTGGACTAGACGACCTCTAGAGGTCCCTTCCAACTTTGACAGTTCTGATTCTGTGATGCTGCTTAGCATGCTCAGCCATTCTAAATACAGACTGTGAAGTCATGTATTACATAGAGTGAATAGGTATCAGTCATTCCCTCACTTCTCCAGTTCAGGACCTAATGTCCCATCAAATTAACCTAGCAGAAGCCAAAAACAGTTTACTAAACTGTATCAGGTTTCACTGAGCTGAAAACAGTTGACAGCTTGCAGCGTATTAAGGAGAATGTGCGTGTTTGTTTGCCCTGTTATTGTCCTTTCCCACTTACACACTTAGGGCCTCTGTAAGAGACAGAATGCTGAACTAGATTAATCTAAGGTCATTCTTGTGTTACTTCTTGGAGCATGCGTGTTTTACTAACAAACCTCATAGTTTGCTACCCCAGAATTCTTTGGAAACTGGTGTTTTTTCGTGGTTTTTGATGTCACAATGTTGCCCATTGAAAGTGATTGCTTCCCACACATAGTTGTGGTGCTTAAATTAGTATTGCATGTGGGGAAAAATAACAAATATGTTTTCAAAATAATTTCAGGAATGTGAACAGCAAAAATCAAAAGAAGAAGGAATTCTACAATCACTTCATAAATGGAAAGAGGAGGAAAAAGATAAATTGGCTGATGAAATAGAAAAAGTGAAAGAAATGTTTATGAAAGAGTTTAAGGAGTTATCTTCAAGAAATTCAACATTAGAAAATGTAAGTGATTTAAATTTTCCAACGTTTTAAGGTATGTATCCGTTACAGTGGATGGTAGTGAACTTCACATATATGAAATGTGATGTAATCATCTAAGTGGTCCTCTTAAAAAACTTTAAAAATAATGGAGGGCTGATAGCCATAATTGTATATTTGTATACTGGTACTTTATTAATATAATTTCAGTTAATTTTTGTAACAGCTTTCAATTATGCCTTGAGCAACACTGTCAGCTTTCTCTTACCCCTCAACTTTTGAGTGCCTGTTTACAGATCAGTAGATATTTTTATTACTGTTGTCTGTTAGGTAACCTTGCATTAACATTCTTATAAATGGCACAGAGAGGACTAACCTCTCTGCATTATAGTCCCAACAGCAGAGCTGCACATGTTTTTAATATGTGCTCTGGAAATGTTTTCCAGAATTTTGACTAGAATGAGAATTACTAGAACAGCTTAGATTTTGTAGCTGCTAGTTCCTGTGTATATTTGCAAGGTATATTTATGTTAGATGTATATATAAATTATTACATAAAAGTTGATAATTGCTGAACACATGAGAAATGTGAGAAGGGTCTGACGCAATCTCTTAAGCAGTTATGTTTAGAGTACATTTTGTATTAAATGATGGTTTTATAAAACAAAATCTCTACATATATTCAAGTTTTCATTTTTGCCCCCCTGCCTTTTAGCAACTGTTAGAATTACAAAAGTCCAATATGCAGCAAAAATCCAACTTAGGGACACTGAAAGATAGCCCAGAATTTACAGAAGAGAAACCTCAGAGTCCTCAGGATTATCACAATATGGTTAAACTTCTTGAAAAACAGGTAACACTGTAACTTCATGTATTGCCTTTGATAGACTACTTGTGGTTTTGGGGTTTCTTTCCACTTTGTACATTTCTGAGTATGATTGTAAATCTGTAAGTAAAATTCTCAACCTTCTCAATGTCTAAAATAACTGTTTTTAAAGATTTACTACTATTTTTAGTACAATTTCTTTAATGGAAATCAAGGAATTATTTTCCTTATCCTTTAGAAAATATATTATTATTGTTATTCTACATTGTTAAATATATTAAGGTTAACAATGTATGGTTGCAGTTCAGTTCTAGAAGGTTCTAATTTTATTTTGTTTTTTATTTCATCTAAGACAAGTCTGTTCACTCTAAAACTCATTTTATTAATACATTGTACAAAATACATTCTTAATGATTGTTTGAAATTACGTTATTTGGGGGGAAAAAAACCTGTTCTTACTACCCTGATTGTTAACACACAGAGATATAACAAAATAGTTGTGTATTTCTCACTCAAAGTCATAACATACATATAAATCAAGGAGCAAAGAGGTAGTTTCTAGCATGACTGTTAGGAAAACCACACTCGGATGTATTAAACATGCCAATGACAGTTTTGTGTCTTAAATGTGGGATTATTCAAGTTTCATATCACCAAAATCTTTTCAGTATTTATGCTCTGTATGTCGAACTCGATGTTATTAACAAGAACTAATATTGCTTTCCTCCATATAGGAAAGTAAATGGACATCTAGAATGCAAGCCCTTCATCACGAACATAGGACAGAAAAGTCCCTGGTAAGTGGCACAGCAAACCACTTAAACTAGAAGGAGACTTATTACTTATTTTCTTACCCATGCAGTAGTTCTTGATACGCTATCATACAACTGTTAAAGCCTAGATCTCAGGAGTTTATAATGTTGTCCTCTTAGAGGTATTTAATATCTCTGTATTTCTGTTACTCCAGGGCCTTGACTTTTCAGTTAGGGCCAGAGTTGAAATGGAATTTATCTTTAAAAATCAGACACCTTCAATTGTATCTCTGTTTCGAAGAGCTCACAGCTAATTCTTATGAGTACTGCATTATACAGTTTTCCCTGCATTCTGTGGATATACTGGGTGGCTGAGATTTAACTTGCCAAAATGGAGCTTTCATCTGCCTTGTACTTCCTGCTACCATGGACCCGTGGCATTTGTCTCAATCTTTTTTTCTCTTTTCTGTCACTTGTCTGCAGCTTTTTGTGTTGTAGCTTTCTAATTCAGAAGCTGTTCAGCTTTTCCAGGAAAAAACACCATGACGTTTTATTTTGCATCAGTGTATGTATTTTACTATGCAAAGCTTTATTCCTCAGATTTTTTTTATGTCTGCATTTCTTTTTAATATCTTCCCCGCTTTGTTTCTCTTGCTTCTTTTCCTTTCATTTTACTTTCATCTGCGTGACCATGTAAGAACTGAGCAGATCATAGTGGTCTGATCAATGCTTCTCCTCCTCTGACAAGAAAGCAGTGGAGAGGAACCATGGAACATTCCCCCAAAAGGATGTAGTTAATGATACCCCCACACACAATTCAAGAATAGAATAAGGGAGGAGTAATGTGTAAGTATTACTTTTGGGATGATGCCCCTAAAATATTATAACTTTTCTTCTACAATCAGAGCTAATATATTAGATTTATAATGCAAATTCAAACCTCATCTCCTTAAAATATCATTATTTAACACTAAGTTGTGTGCTTTTTCCTGTAATCTTACTTTTAGGCAATCTCAGCAATGTGGTTGCATGTCCCTTTCTTTGTATCGAGATTTAGGTAATCTTCCCTGTGTAAATAAAGTTATCCAGGCAACTGTTTTGTAATGTATGCAAGTTCCAATGAAATCACAGGAGACACTAGCTTATTTAAGCTTTCTAGCATTAAAATATTTTAAATCATATTGAATTACTTTTCTTCTGATTGCTTTCTAGCTACTGTCACAGATTGAGAAGCTTAAATCATCAGTGAGAGAAGAGCAGAATAAAACTAACACCTTTGACAAGAGGATTGAAGAGCTAGGGCAGAGGCTTCAGGAGCAGAATCATTTGATTATTACTCAAAAGAAGCAGGTCTGTTTTGTGAAGCATGCTGTATTTCAGAGACAATAGGACACAGAGAAACATTTAACAAGCATTTGGTCTTTTCTATGTCTCTGGTTGCATAGTTAATAATCCCAATTGGTAGGAGTGTTACTGGAGTATTTTGGTTACACTTTGGAAATTATGTTGATAAATAAGAACATATCTGGAAAAGAGACACAGGAATGTAAACCCAGGCTTAAACTAAAGCACGATTTAGACGGAAAGGATTAATAAACCATATGCTTTTAATAAGTTCAACACAAAGTTAAAAAACTACCAGCTCACAATAACCAAAGACCTCATAGATGAAAAATTTCTGATAGGGAGCAGGATTTAATCTGCCATAAAATAATCATAATGAGATACAGTGTTTGAAATATGAAAATACATGACTCCTCACACTAGAAATGGAGTATCATGTTTCTAATTGTGAGAATTAATAAAATTGTTTGGAAGTGAGTAGGTTTTTTTGGTAAAATGTGCATTTGTTTAAACATGACTACAGATTTTTCTGAGGTGATGAGTGGGTGACAGTCTAATCCCTTTGTTGATCTGGTGTTCAGTCCTTACTATCTGTTCCTCTGTTAGATTATTTTTCTTTACAAAGCAGTACCTGATTCTACACACTTTTCCTGATATTAGTTTTAAACCTTTACCCAAGTGTTTAAAGAATTGAAGAGACAAAGAATAGCTTTTACATCTCCATCTTAACAAATTTGATAGCTATGGGAATAGAAGAGGTCTTAATCGTAGACAAGATACTTGGAATAAAGTGACTATTTAAAGCAAAACAGCATGACCACAGATATAAAATGGGTTCAAAAGGATCCAAGTTTGGTGCTTGTGAAATGCAGCTGTAAAGATCTACCTCCTTAATACCTGGGAACTGGAAGGGCTTGAGAAATAGGTAACACTTCTGTAGAAGCTGAACTGAATGCACAGTGAATTAAGGTGCTACTGGTTATGTCCTAACCAATACATAAAAAAGGGTGAGGGTTCAGTATCTTGTGCCAGCTCCAGCTGACATTGGCTGTGTGTCCCTATGGTTTAGGTTTAGCTTCCCTTTTGGGAATTGGAATGTAGAACAGTGTTTTAATGATACTGGATTCACAAGGTTCCTGTTTTCTTTAGATTGAATTACAGCCAGCTTGTTTCCTCTAGGCTTTCAGTTTTGTTCTATGCATGACTGAGGTGTCAAGCAGACAAAACTGTTGAGCAGGCCAAACTTCTCATACGTTAAAAATCGATGTGTAATTATGTGTTTCCCTGGAGTGGAACTGTGCTTGCAAAACTGAATGTGAATTACTGAAGCAAAAAGTATTTAAACTGTAAGAGCTGAAGTGGCTTGTAAGCCCACTCTCATTTCATGCTATAACTGGTCGTAACAGTGTGTGCAAGGCATGAGTTCACATAAGACAACAAACTGAAATAAGTCTTCAGCATTCATTAAGCATCAATGAAATACACATTAGGCAGTAGAATAGAGTCCCACAAACGTAGTGTTTGTCTTCCCAGATCATAAATGGTAATAATTTTCATTTCATTATGGAATAGTACTGAAACTAAGTATTTAGTACTAAATATGTATTTCGAGATGTTGAGCATTTGCATTTATATCTATTAATGTATGTATTTTTCTCTTTAGATAAAAGAATTGTCCACAAGATCGGCTGCAAGCATGAAACCATATGATTGTAAGTACAAATGTAAGAAAAAGCAGATTTAGTTCCTAATTTCAGCAGCTTGGCTTAAACAAATATTAGAGATAATTAAAAAACACATACATCAACTGTACTGACTAAATACTGAAATAAAATCAGTACTGGCAATTTGTGTTTCACAAGGTACCTACCTGTAATACTATTTCCATGACTTTATATTTGTTTTCAGAGTTTTATGTTTTGCAGTTATAAGGACTTGTAATGTACAAAGTTGATTGCTGGAGTAGTGAAGAGATGTAAAATACAGCAGCTCTGTTGTAATGTGTAAACAACTTTTGGCTTTACTATATTAATTATTTTTTCATGCTTGACTCTTCTTAGGCTGTGGCACTCAAAAAGGTGAAAATACTGAAAGAGCAGACAAAATTGATTAACTTATCAGTTAAGGCACAGATGTTCAAAGAATTTTAAGAACTCTTGTATTTTTATCTGTGGAATTCCCTAACATCTGAAGTCTGTTACAAATAGCTGAACGTAAAACTAATGTTTTGGGATACAGTCCCCCACCACAAACATGAGTGTAGTTGATGCTGCAGTTGCAGTGACTTGAAATAGGTTTATTGCAATAGATGGTGGGAGCTGGATTAATTCTAATCCCAGTTTGGAAACTGTCTTGCTTTATTGTCAGGACATTGGCTTGAACTGAACCTAACAGGAGAGAGTTGGTTGTGAGGAGAGAATGGTAATAGTTTGGCTCTATGGCATCTCAGTTGGAGGTGGTCATATTCAGCTCCTCTGAAGCACAGATCATGGCACACAAGGGAATTTGCTCCTAGGCCCCAAGATGGTTTGAGGAATGTAGAAGTGATAATTCCCTCCATCCAGTATATGTTCTATATAGGATTTTCACTACTTGATATGAAGCATGGACACAGCAGATCTTCTGGGAATACAACTGTCAATTAGGCTAGACTTGACTAAGTAGCTTTGGGCCAAACCTTCTTCCCTGGGACACAAAGACAGCACACAGATGTGTCCAAAGATATTGACTACTGCAGCTTCACGTTCCAGTTAGTGACAATTTAATTACTAGTTTCTTTTCCTGGTTCTAGAAGTATTAAAAATGTTAAGTATACTTAGAGACATACTTTTATGTTGTGAAGGACCAGTTTTTACTTTGTAAACTGTTTACACCAATATGCCCAAAATTCTGCAATTATAAATATGAATTAATATTGCAACATTTGTGAAATTTTATATGTCTGTTCTTTCTTACTATAATATGTTGACATTATTTTTTACTTCTATGCTGTTTTAGTGAACACTACTGCAGAGCGTCTTGAAGAATCTAAACCAAGTCTATCAGTGATGCATGGTAAGTTTTTGATAGGTCCAGATCTAATATTTTCAAATCTCACACTCTTGTCTTCTTAAACATGTGGTTTGTCAAATCATAGCTGTAAGAGTATTTGTACTGATAGAGTGTAATTTGAATTGCTTTGCTTTATGTCAGCATTGAAAATCTCATGAAGTAATTATAAAGATGCACTATTGACAATAACCAATGAAAAACAAAATTATTTCAGAATATGTATAGTATTGGACCACTTAAAGGTCAAAGAAACTAATTGAGAAAATAAAATAATATTTTAATCTCTACCATATGCTTGTTTTCTAGGATTTGCATATCCTGCATAGGCATATATTGGAATTCGTATAGAGAAAAATGTGGAGATGTTTGTTTATAGTCTTGAAATTGTATTTTTTGTGTGACTTGAAATGTCAAGGAGGAAATGTACAGAAGACACAATCAAAATAGACAGTCATCCCACCTAGATAGTTCTTCCAGGGTATATTTCTAGTTACATATAAATCATTATTTAGTTGTCTTAACTTGTGACACTGTGATATAGTTTTGAAGTGGTGGGAAGTGATGAACTTCCATTTATGTTGTTTGGTGCTTTGTGAAAACAGTTTTCACTTTTTTCTCACTATGCAGAGTAATGTAGAGAATTGTTACTGTTCCAATATTCTGTGATCAATTAATTCTTTACTTTCATTTCAACTAGGAAAGTAATGGGAAAAATGAACTTTGAGCAAGTAAAATATTTAAACCTTAAAACAATTTTATGAATTGCATTCTTGAACTATAATTAAATAATCGTTTTATTATTATTTCTCTTAGTTTAAAAACTTGTCAGGGGGAGAGGAAATGAAATTAGTAAAAAAAAAAAGTACAGAATTTTTCTTTTTTAACATTCAAAAATTATAAAAAGGCCTGTGAAGAAAAGGAGAAAGATACAACAAGTTTTAGGAAACTTGATGAGGAATGAAAAACTGAGGAATATGAAGTGTTGATTTCAAAGTACGTGTTGTGTCAAGAATTACTAAACTAATGAAAAGAGGGTTTTATTATATAGAAAAATTATTTAAATAGTATAAAGATTTCTTACTAACCTATGCAAACTAGAAGTTCATTGCTTGAAACTTTTTAGGTGAAACTATATAGATTAAACATTGGGTGGAGAAAACTACTAATATATTAAGCATAGATTATTAATAATAGTATTTTAAGTAATCCAAATATTTTTCATTCAAACCAGCTTCATTGCACCAACACAGTAGTGCTGGTTGCAGCTAGGAGATCTCACAGCAAGTAGCTTAGCTATTGCCCTGAATTTAAGAAATTAGTTTTATAAAGTATATTGTTGTAAGGGCTTACACACCAAGTTTGTCAAGCATTGCTTTCTTAGTACATTTACTCCATTTGGAGTAAGGAGGAAAACAGTTCTATGAACATCAGTATTTTCTGTACTCTGACAATTGATATCAGCTCATTCAGATCTTTCCTGTTTTCTTGCTGCTTCAAATATGAAGCTCGTGACACCTTATGAACCTTCTCAAGATAGAAAAGGCTGTTCCTGCCATTGATACACAAAAGAATCATTATCAGTTTATTATGAAACCTCAAAGAAGGTGTTTCCTTCAGATTCCTTTGCTGATGATTATTTTATTTATCTCTGCAGGTCTCTCTGTCTGTCCCCTTTCTTCCCTCCTGGATTTTTTTTAAACTTACCCTACCTAATTTATGGATATGAAGGTTAGCAGAAATTATAGTGCTGTTCCCAGCATTCTCACGGCTCCTCGAGGGATTGACTTACATACTGAATTCAGAAATCCAGGCTGCATCTTGTGCCATCACGAGAATCAAAGTGCTTACTGTAACTTCTGTACACAAATTAATTTAGCACAGAACATCTTTGAAATGACAAGAGCTGTAGTTTTCCTACCAAACAAATACCTGCATATGGAATATCTCCCTTTTCTTTCTTTTTTTTTTTCTGTCTGAAAGAAAACTAGTTCTGGAAAAGGCTCTCTTATGTCAACTTAAGTACACTTTTTAAAGTCTCGTGGAAGCTTTTGCATCCTAAGATTAGTTTTGCACATCTTAAATCTGCACTATGTAAAGATACCCTAATTACAAACGAGGTATCTCAGGTGTAAAATAGTGGAATAACTGTGTTATTCTGTTGCTTTTGTGTTATGTTCCTGATGTCTTGGGAGCTAATAATCTGCCTTGAATGCCATCCTGGCTGACTATTCTTCTTTCAGTTTCTGAGCTAGCTGCACGGTTTTGTGCAGGTATAACTCAAGTCTTATCCTCAAAGATTACTTAAATCTTACTAAAAGACAATGAATTAATGATGATTTTTAAAAATAATATTTTAAAAGTATATTTTGGCTGCTATATTAATCTTGAAATTCTAGTTCAGTATTTAATATTATTAGGTCAATAGCAGTAGGTGGAATTGAAGATAATGAAAAAGCAAAGGTACTAGATTGTCCATTAAAACCTATGACTCAGTCTTCAAATATGGTATGAACTAAGGCTCAGCTATTGTTAGGGACATAACTGAAACATCTGTGGAAAGTTTAGTCAAAGGAGTCATCCTAAACATTTAACAGAGAATAGGGGCACCTTCAGACTTTGGTTCAGCTGAACTAAGATCTGAATTGCTCTTTGAAGTTGGCCTGTGTCTCTTCCTTGACTGTAGAAGGAGTCTGAGGTGACTAGGCTCCTAACTTAGAGGCCTCAGGTAAGTGTCAAAAATTTATCATATTTAAGAATATTGACTTTAAATTAATATTTGTGCTGCTTATATGCAGTATATGACTTCCTGTTGTTTAGTCAGGAGAAAAATACATGAAGTGCACTGATTCAAAGACGACAGTCAAAATTACAGGTACCACACATTAAGTCTGGCATCTCTTCCAAAAACTTTGGAAATTTGAGTGTAAATTAAAGGAGTAGATAATGACTGATAGCCATGGCTTACATTTCTTTCTTACATCCTGAAGAAGTGCAGCAGTTTACAGAAAACAAGTTTTATGTTTTATCCTTCATTTTAATGTTGCAAGTGCCAAGTGCTTACTGTAGGGGATACTCTACTATAGGTAGTTGTAACACTTCTCTTCAGGCTTAAAATACTTTAGCATTTCTTATTTCAGAATAAATAGACAGGATTTCTCCCTTAAGATGTTGGCCAGAAAACTACTTTTTCCAATAGTACTGTCAGAATATTGTGGTAGTAGGTAAGAACAGCCAAATAATACATGATATGCTTGGAATATACACAACCTGATTTCCTCATTATTGTTCGATATATTTTCCTATTCCACCTGCATAGAAATTGTCTTCAAATATTGTTTAAAACTGGTATTTAATGACTTGTCAAAGTATGCTAGGTATGTAATTTTTCAGTAGTACAATTATCCACTGAGGAAATTGTCAACCTGTATTTTTGATACATACCATCTATCTCTCCACACGTATTAGTTGGCAGAAAAGATACTTTGGAAGATGTGGGATGACGGACACATCATTGTGGAGGTCATCTTGAGATGACTAGCTGGCCACCTGGGCACACTGCTGGCTCGTGTTCAGCCAGTTGTCAGTCAGCATCCTCAGGTCCCTCCCTGCTGGGCAGCTCTCCAGCCACTCCTCCCCAAGCCTGTAGCACTGCCAGGGGTTGTTGTGGCCAAAGTGCAGGACCCGACATTTGGCCTTATTGAAACTCATACAACTGGCATTGGCCCATGGATCAAGCCTGTCCAGATCTCTCTGCAGAGCCTCCCTGCCCTCAAGCAGAGAGACGCTCCTGCCCAGCTTAGTGTCATCAGCAAACTTACTGAAGGTGCACTCTATCCCCTCATCCAAATCATCTATGAAGATGTTAAACAGGAGTGGCCTCAGCACTGAGCCCTGGGGAACACTACTCATGACTGTCTGCCAACTGGGTCAAGTTGCACCAGGGGAGGGTCAGATTTGATATTAGGAAAAATTTCTTCCCAGAAAGAGTGGTGAGGCATTGGAACAGGCTGCCCAGGGAGGTGGTGGAGGCTCCATCCCTGGAGGTGTTCAAAAAACCCAGGTGGATGTGGTGGTTTGGGACATGGTTTAGTGGTTAGGGGTTGTAGGGCAGACGGTTGGACTTGATGATCTTGAAGGTCTTTTCCATCCTTGATGTTTCTGTGATTAATGATGGATAGTATTAATATGGCTGGACTCGGGCCAGTAAGATATTAATACAACCAGCCCTCATTAAGACCGGTGTTGGTGTCTGTCGTTTAGCTAGGTTCAAGCTGGAGGCTGACAAGAACTGTTACTCTGAGCATAAAGCTAGGGTTAGGTTTGGGACTGAGGCTGGCTGATGACATAGGGTGAGGACAAGTCTAGAATTTGCCACTGGGCTAGGTATAGGATTTAGCAATAATACTGTTTGGTTAGGGTCAGGGTTGGGACTGTTGAGGAGGAGTAAATGAATCAAGTTTGGAGTTAAGGTGTTTCGTGCCAGCAGCAGAAGTTTATTTATGGCAGGGTCTTAAGGTCTACAAAGGGCTGGTATCACCCAGAGAGATCTGGTTATTGTTGAGCCAAGGTTTTATAGGGATCACTGAGCTTGCATTAGAATTAGACTTAGGCAGACATTGATTGGCAAATGAGAGTTATGGTTGAGTTAAGCAGGAGCAGTTAAGCAAGGTAGCAGCTGCAGTCTGACTGAAAAGGCTTGAGTATGAAGTGGAGATTTATCTATTTCATAGCCAAGGAAAGGGTGGAGATGAGAGCCAGGGTTCATGTTGTGTCAATGAACAAAGTATTATTGAGGTTGCATCTGAAGTGCAAGACTGATATAATCTCCAGTTCTACCAGTACTCTGGTAGTCCAAAGCAAGTGTTCTGCTTGAGTCCAGCATGCCTGCCTTGCTTCAGCCTCTTGGAATACACTTCCAGTAAGGCAAGGACACGGTTTTGATGTTAATTTGGAATGAGGAACAGAAGTGAGTAGGAGCAAGTAATTTATATCTAGCTGTGAGTCCAAAAGAGAAGATAGCTGTCTGTCTAGGCTCCACTCTTAGGTTACAATGAAAGCTAGGAGTGAGATCCTGGACAGCAAGGTAAGATGTTGAAGATGTTGATGTAGAGTAGTGCCCACTTGAATCAGCTGAACTAGATTTAGGGTTGATAATTCAGAGGAAGGTAACTGGTTCTACCAAAGTTGGAAATCTGTGCTTGTTTAAAACTACCACTGAATTGTGGCTTGTTGAGATTTTGGGCAAAAAGGTCTGATGAACTAGAGAATACAATAATTACAATAATTCAGAGTAGTTAGGATTTCAGTCTGCATCAGCAGGATTGTTTTAGATATGGAGATAGCAAAGACTGCTTTGTACAGATTTGAGGTTTAGCTGGGTAGTTGCACTTAAATGATTCCTGAAAACAAGCTTGATAATACTTAGATGCTGCTGATTTCAAGGATGTGCACTAAGGTAAGAGCAGAAAGGTCTGATCTGATGGCTAGAAGTAGCACATCTCTGATAGACATAAGGAGAGGGCTTCTTAGAGAGGTGATCTCCCCACTTGCCTGTAAACCAGAGGAGTGGTGAACCAAGCTGCATTTTCTTATATTGGATTCCAATGTGTTGTCTGATAAATATCTCTTGGAATAAGTGTACGTGAAGAAAAAGAAGAGGCCTGGTTACACTGGAGAAGTTGGTGTTTCCAACTGTTGCACTCACCCATGTCTTAGCATTCAATCTCTGTCGTCATGCAGTGAACAACAATATTACACATAGCAAGTAATATATATCCTGGGTTTGGCCTTGCAACTATTCTTTTACTTACTTTAACTTCCTCTGTTCTTAGTATACTGAGAAAGAGAAGCATGTACCTTTATGCCAGATAAACAGACTGTTTTCAGATCTGAGTTCTGGAGACTGGATTTTTCCTCTTAAATTACTTGACAAGGGCTTATGCAGAGATGAGTCAGCTCTTTTAAGCAGATTGCACTGGAATAAAGTGCAGGTAAAACAAGTATAGATTAAATCCAATTACACAGCAGCTGGTTTACTGTCTAGTAGGTCCAGCCAGAAACTTGGAGGCCTCAATGCCTGTGCAGCTAAATTAAATCCCCCCAGAATATCTCATCTGTGCTTCAGGCTCTGTCCTCTAAAATGGGTTCACTGCAGGCTTTTTGTTAATGATTCCAAACTGTGCTGGAACCAATAATGTTTTGGAGAATGTTGGCTGGTGCAGGGCAACAGTGTGCTAGAAACAAAAGTGTGGAAGATTATGTTCCAGTGCCCAGGAATGCTTTGGTCACTGATAAATTTTAAAGCCTTAGTGACTGAAAGACCAGATGCCTATTTGTCAGTCACTCTCAGAGTTTTGCTTTTAAGTGATGCCATAAAATATATTGATATCTTGTGATATTGTGCTGGTATAATAAGCACTTTTTTAGAACTTAATTTAGTGCAAATTATATAGGAACAAATCTTGAGGCTGGTAACCTGCTTGGAAAAGCAGGTGAGAGGCTGAATATAACCACAAGTATGGAAAGCATGAAGAGAGTTGCTACCATACCCAAGGGTTTACAACACTGTGTGTTGGCCCAAAATATTGGCCAATAAATTTCCTCCTATACTGCTGGTAGTTAAATGCTGAAAGTACAGTTTGCACATCCCTGTTTTTATCATAAATCCTAGAATAAACTAAAATTCTAGTTTTCATTGAAATAAATTTATTTATGGAAGGTGAATCTTAACATTTTAAAAACCTGATTTTTTGTTGGTCCACATATAAGCATTTTCATGCATCTTACATCTGAAGTCTTTAAAGTTGTAAATAAACTGTACTTTGGCTTCATTTATATACAGCAAATGGTACCCTACAGCTTATGAAATTATAATTTCAACATGTTTACGAAGCTGTTTTCAGCAGAGAACATTTCATTATGTCTTTAAAGCACGATAATGCTGAATGTCACTATATTGGAGTGATTTGAAGATTTTTAAAATTTGGTTATATTGGAAATTATCTCATATATATAATTTACTTACAGCTTGCACATATGGGCTCAGTACTTAATAATTCTCTGGAATGATAAGTTAACATTTTTTCCTTACATTTTTTAGGGTTTATATTCTGCCTGTTTTACTACTTTTTTGTAAACTTTTAGCATCAAATTGCACATAAGCATATTTTAAAGTAAGTTTAGATATTGAGATGCTTCTTACAAGAAATGAATGACAGTATTCATATACTTAATCCCAGGTGGCCTTGTCATTTGTAGATGCCTCTAAACATCCTGACATGGCCTCTGGGTGCCATTCCAGAAGGGCATGGCTTTTTCTATAGTTGTGTGACATACCAGCTGTGCCAATGGCTTGAAACTCTGATATATCTGAGATGACATTAGGCACCCACATTTGGGCAACTGAATCACTCCTGAAGTGATGACTGTATTAGGGGCTTCTGTACAAAAGGTACCAGCAAGGCAGTACTTAAAACCATGAGGTGCTTACAACTTAGCATTGGGTTTGTGATTGTTAAGCAGCTTGTTAGCAATCAGGAAAATTGACATCAGTGTGTTTTTTTGCCTAACTTTCCCACTCTGTACCTTGACCTTTTTCTGTCCTGTCCCATGTCCCTGTTCTTCCTCGTTATTAGAGCAGGCACCCTTGGTGCATATGCTGGAGCCCATAGAGGAGCTTTCAGAAGAGGAAAAAGGTAATGGTTGATTCAGCTCGAAGTACAGTGGTATGTCTTTCTTCAAAATAAAAATGTAAATATAATTTGATAGCTACAGTATTTTTCATAGTATCTGAGTATGCTTATGTGATTTGGGTGGGAACACTCCTTGCTTGTGTCAGTCTCCTGTTTGCTATGGGTGCTTGTAAATACTGTGATTTCCTTATGGAAGCTCAATGTTTTTATGGAACTCTGGTTAACTCTTTGAAGCAGGTCATATTCTATAGCACAGAATCACAAAATTGCTGGAGTTGGAAGGGACCTCTAGAGATCATCTAGTCCAACTCCCCTGCTAAAGCAGGATTCCGTAGAGCACTTTACACAGGACTGCATCCAGATGGGTTTTGAATATCTCCAGAGAAGGAGACTCCACAACCTCCCTGGGCAGCCTGTTCTAGGGCTCTGTCACCCTCACTGTAAAGAAGTTTTTCCTCATATTTAAATGGAACTTCCTATGTTCCAACTGGTACTCCTTGCCCCTTGTTCCAACACTGGGAACTACTGAGAAGAGCCTGTCTCCATCTTTACCCACCTTTTAGATACTTACGGGCATTCATAAGGTCTCCCCTCAGCCTTCTCTTCTCCAGGCTAGAGTCCCAGCTCTCTCAGCCTTTCCTCATAAGAGAGATGCTCCTATCCCCCAGTCATCTTCATCTCTCTCCTCTGGACTCTCTCCGGTAGCTCCCTGTCTCCCTTGAACTGTGGAGCCCAGAACTGGATGCAGTATTCCACTTGTGGCCTCACCAAGGCAGAGCAGAGGGGCAGAATGACTTCCCTCAACCTATGGGCCACACTCTTCTTTATGCAACCTAGGATTCCATTGGCATTCTTGCCAGCAAGGGCACATTGCTGGCTTATGGATAATTTACTGTCTATCAGGACTCCCAGATCCTTCTCCTCCGAACTGCTTTCCAGCAGATCCACCCCTAACCTATATTGGTGCTGGAGGTTCTTTCTTCCCAGGTGCAGGACGCTACACTTGTTCTTGTTGAACCTCATGAGGTTCTTCTCTGACCAACTCTTCAGCCTGTCCAGGTCACACTGGATGGCTGCACAGCCCTCTGGAGTGTCAGCCACCCCTCTCAGTTTGATATCATCAGCAAACTTGCTGAGGGTACACTCTGTCCTCTCATCCAGATCATTGATGAACATGCTGAACAAGACCAGACCAAGTATTTATCCCTGGGAGACACCACTGGTTACTGGCCTCCATCTCAACCCTGATACGTTGATATGTCTAAAGGCACCAGAGATAAGCAGAGCAAAAATGTTTGAAGGGGACTGTCCCCTCACTAGGAGGTCCTTGGTTTTGAAGCTATTGCAACGTGTGCTCACTCAGACTCTGTGTAAGAGGATAAAGAGTTCAGATAGAAGAAGGAAGTTGGTGGTGGAGGTTGGAGCTGATTGCTCTCATAGATGTACCAAAGATACTTTTGCAAGAAATCTAAATGACACCTACCTCTAAACAGCCACAGCTCCGGCCAGGGTTGTGCAATTCTGAATGTAATTACATAGCCAAGTGTTGGCAGCTCTTCTGCTTCACGTAAGAAAAACTTGGAGAAGGCCACATTTCCATGTGACAGAAGCGAAAGCATTGGTTCATCCTGCATGGTGTTCTTCTGAAGGAAGCTGACTTTAGATGAAACACCAAATAGCTGAATAGCATAATAATCTATGCTCTGTGCAAAGCTCGAGACCAGTCTTGAACCTTATAGCCAGTGAGTTTGAATTTGAAGGAGTTATGCTGTTTTGAAGATGAAATTGTCACCTGAATACATCTGCACACAAGTCAAAGGTCTCCCCAGGGAAAATGCAGTGACTCTGACCAATCTGAAATAAAAAACTGCTCACATTTTTGCCATTCTTTCTGCTATTTTTCTTGCTTTCCATCTTCTCTCTTGATGGATTGTCTTTTATTCTTCTGCTGTGTCTAAAGGCATGGCCTGCAGTACAAAGGAGAGAGAGAAAGAATGCAGTCTGAAAAGATAGACCAAGATTCTTTTGTTTCCCCTGACAGCCATTTGTAAGGGAGAGTGTGAAAATTCTTGGCTTGACTGATTATTTCATAGGATTATGTAGGAGCTGAAATAGTGGGTTAGACTTAAGGCCCCTTGTCTCCAAAGCTGTCAAATCTAGCAGTTAGGGTTTTCTTGGGAGAAAAAAAAAAAAAAAAAAAAGGATCATTAAGTAGTTTCTGTAGCAAAGAGGACTTGATTTGAGTTAATTAGCAAGAACTAATGTTATCATTAATTAAGATAATGCTGGATAGTCTTGTTGCCCATAGTAGTATAGAGTAATAGTGAATTTTAAAATGCTTTTAGATGGATCTATTTTACTGTAAGGATTAACATCTGGAAGGGACAGGATTTTCAGAAGGCTTCTTTTAGCCTTCCACTTTAAAATGTTTCAGGTCTGGCTTGGTGGGAGGATTTCATACTGCATAATGCAGCTCTTCCTGACTGGAGATAGTCTGATAACTAGCACCAACGAGCATTTTGCTTCTTTTAGGACTCAGCTCTCCAGCCAAATCACTATGAATCCCACCACTGTCAGGGACTGAGTTGTCCACACAGTTCCCAAAGCCAGATAAGATTTCAGCCAGATTCTGTTCTCTACAACAGAGATCTCTTAGTAAAGTAGCTGGACCATACCTATGTAGTTTTCATTACCTATAGGTCTTTCCAGGATCCATTGGAACCCAATCCTCAAAACAACGTAAATATCATCTGTGTATCTTAGGGGTTTTTTGCATCCTCTTCGTGATGTCTATCTTAAAGGATAGTGGCACTTTTTTAAAGAATACATTTTTTAAAAAATTCACAGTATGGAATAATTCCCTCATTTATGCTCTTGCCTGTGAGCTGGCAAATGACTCTGCTGCCCTGTAAGGCATTTTGGAAAGTGACAAACTCCTGCCCAAGATTTACCTTTCATTTCAGGGGGCCAATATGGAAGTGTGGTTTACAAGTTGGGAGTATGCTTTCCTGGGATGTGCTGTGCCCCCAGCTTTGCTGACCACTGTCAGACAGAATCAGTTACCGTGGTCCCACAGATCATGAGTTCACTTGGTCTAGGTGGCATTCAGTAAAACTTTGTCTTGCTAGAGACACTTCATAGGCAGATTCCAGATGGGTATGTTTTGCTCTCCTGTGTGACTCTCTAATACTTTGACCTAACTTAGATGTCAATCTTTAATTTAGGTGGAAGAATCTGTCTAGATGATTCTTTATTTCTTGCATAAGAGTTCATGTAATTACTGATACTTAAAGCAAGGGAAAGAGATAGAAACTTCTTTGTCTGCTTTTAAGTATGTATGATGTCATAGACCTGCACAGAAGAAAACACAACACTGAACTTTGTCCTTGAAGGAGTTTCAAAGATAATTATTATCCATCATGTATATTCTGTGAAGCAGTCTGCCTCAGACTAAGGGTTTGTCTCTGCCAAGACTTCTGAAAGTGTTAACAACTTTCCAAAGGTTTTATTTCAGTAGGTGTTTTTTATCAGAGAATATTACGTTGTTTGAAGCTTTTCTTGAGAACAAGTTTGTCATATTCCTGTTGTAATTCCTGCTAGAGTTCAGATTTGTTTTGAAATACCACTTGTAGAGAATTTCATCAGCAGAAGATAGTCCTCCTTTTTCAGTACTTTAAAAGTACAGTTCCACAAGTAACGATCTCTGTTGTTAAATACTCAGTTACAAGGAAAAATAAAAGATACTTGTGATGGTGAGTACGAGGTGCTGAGATATAGATTCCAAATGAGCTGACTTTAGTAATCTAGCCCAAAATTGTAGAAAGAATACAACTCCATGCAGATAAAAAGTGCAGATCCATGTCTACCATGTTTCTAAAAAAATGCATGCTTCAGTGCAGTTGTTGTTGTCTTACGTGCTGTGGATTTTTCAAATGTCTCTTGAATGTATTTTTCCATTCTTATTTCAGAAATTGAGAAAGTTGATGATAAAAAAGGTAGAAGTAACCAGTATTTAACGAAGGCTTTGAATATTTATCCTTCTTTGCTTAAAGAATTACGAGCTAAGTTGGAGCAAATCCTGGAAGGGAAGCTGGAATCCTTGGGAATTAAAGCAGTAAGATTATTTTGAGTTATTTAAAAGAGGGGTAATCTTGGTCCCACTTGTTTTGCTGTTCTCTTTCACTCCTCTACAACAATCCTCAACCCATAAAATCCTAAGCTAAATTTCCACATGATATAGATACATGTAATTCATTAACCTGAGGGGGATGTCAGTCCAATTAGGGCTGTGGAGGATACGGCTGCACCCGGGAGCAGTGTTACCAACTTCTGTGATTTTTCTACAAGCTTTGTGATATTTGGAGTTTAAAACAGCGTATATGGTTGTAGGATGTAAATCCCAGAAATAATAGCCCCTGTGTTTACAGTACTGTTTGTTTCCTTAGGATGTTCGTGGTATCCCAAACGATCGCTTAAATAAAATTTTGCGCGCTATTGAGTCTGCTAGAGAATGCAAACAGAAGCAGGAGCCTGAGATGCAGGAAATTCGAAAGCATCTTGAACGCCAAGTTAGCTTTAGGGTTGAAGAGAAAGCATCATCTTGTAATAGACCTGTTTCCTGTCCTCAGCTTCCTTCAGAAGGTTAAAAAACCCTTTTATTTTGTTTCTTACGTTTTAAAACTGCTGCAGAAAGTTTAATTAGAAACGTTTCTGTGTAGCTGGTTTCATAATTTTTCACATAAATAGCCTACATAGTTAGGGCTAACTGAGCAGTTCCCTTTAAAGGGATCTTGGCATTGTGTTTTACTGCAGAAATCCTAGCTCACATATTAGCAAGATACGTGGTAACTCTGAACTGTTCTGAAGAAAAAAAATCCATTTTTTTCCTTCTTTTTTTTTTTTTAAATTATATTCTGCAGCAGAGACATCTTTAATTTTGGAAATGAGATATAAAATATACCAAACATTGTTTCTAATAGTGAGATATGTAACTTCTCTTTTAGATCTACAGATGTTCAATCAGCTGGGAAGTTCCTTGTCTGCCACCCCACGAAAACCAGCAAAACGGTCTTCAACAGCTGTCCGCCCCGCTGAACAAAGAACAGTCCTCCCTGAAAATACATCTACACCAAAGTAAGAGATGCTGTTCTCATAGTCCTCATACCTCAGGTAACAGTCCCAGGTGTCTGGGGTTTTGTGACTGATGTGAACAATTCCTGCTAATACGGGAAGAATCAAGAAAAGAATTCACGTTTCTCCTATATAAACTTCATGCTTACTTTGTTGATTGTCAGTCTTGAAATAAACTTGTCTTATTTTTAGATCCAAGAACCTTTATGGAAATGGAGTTTCCAGAAAGACAGCTAGTATCACGTATGTTCTGTTCCCTTATATTTTTGAAGGAAACATTTGTGATGACTGAATATTCACATACTCACCATGCAAAAGCTATTATTAAGCAGAAATTATAAAACACTTTTCTGGACTGCATAGTTAATCTTTTTTTTTTTTTGTAGTAGTAGTATTATTCCATTGGAGTCTGTTATTATAATGCCTGAAAGACAGCATGTTGTCATTTCAGCAGATGTGTTCCTGTTGTGAAGCAAAGAGGGACATTTGATAAAATCAGATAGTATCACTTCCTTTAGTTTTGTTCTGAGGTTCTCAGATGCTTTTTCAGAGCCAGTAAAAAGCATTTCAGGACTCAGGTGATCTTATTTTATTCAGTTTATTGATATTTTCTTGCTATGACCAAAATTAAACATGGTATTCAGTCACACCAGGCACATTACTTTGTCGTTTCCTGCACTTAAAAATTCCTAAATTACTTTAATCTAACAGAATATCAGAACAGACTTCCTGTGATTGCAGGTTGCTTGACCCTGAACTTTGCTCTCTCTGCTGATCCATGGAAGCCCGTCTTTTCTTGCCTGGCAAGCCTTGTTATATATTGGTCTGTTGTTTTGTAAAGATAGTTGCACAGTTGGAAACAGTCATGTCTATCTGTATAAAAGATCATTTAGTGATAATTTTCTGAGTTCATGTAGCCTCTTTTAAAATAGTTTTATGGATAGTTAGAATTTATGGGAGCTCCTGGGTGTTTTTTTACGTAAGAAAAATGCACGTTATTATTGGGAAGGAAAATACAAGGAAGCTTAAATATGTATATAACAATGCAGTCAGTGAAACCCAGTAAGTTCTTGGTCATGTGTGTTTGTGCTTTAGAACTCCACCATTCAGTTCAGAGGAAGAAGCAGATGAAGATGATATCAAGCAGTTTTACGTATCACCAGCTTTATTGCAAAAGCAGTCAAAACCATCAAGCAGCAAACTCAGTGCTTTCCAGAAGGTTCCTAGCAAAAGCAGTATGGATGGGTCAGAGGAAAGCGAGTTTGAAGAAACTGGAACACCTGCCAAAACTTCAAAAGGTGTTTTCACTACTTTTGTATATGCATGTTGTAACAGCTGTCCATTATTTAGCTTTCCTTTATAATATTTCTGCATTAGCAAACATCATTAAGGCAGACTAAGTCTCCAGGGTATGTATATTTATGTGTACTTCATGTGCACATTTGAGCACAAGTCTTAGGAGGAGCAGCTGAGAGAACTGGGGTTATTCAGTGTCAAGAAAAGGAGGCCGAGGGGAGACCTCATCACCCTCTACAACTGCCTGAAAGGAGGCTGGAAAGAGGTAGGAGCTGGTTTCTTCTCACAAGCAACCAGTGGTAGAGCAAGAGGAAACGGCCTCAAGCTGCACCAGAAGTTTAGACTAGACATTAGGAAGAACTTTTTCACTGAAAGGGCTGTCAGACCTTGGAACATGCTGCCCAGGGAGGTAGTTGGGTCACCATCCCTGGATGTGCTTAAAAGTCATCTAGATGTGGCACTTGGGGACATGGCTTAGTGCTGGATTGGTAGATTAGGGTTAATGGTTGGACTCAATGATCTTGAAGGCCTTCTCCAACCCAGGTGATTCTGTGGTTCTATGTTTTTCCTAATGTGTTTATATTAATATAGTACTTTGAGGTGTCAGTTCTGTAGAACTGAATGGTCTCTTCCAACCCAAACCATTCTGATTCTGTGATGATACTCTTTTATATAAATTCAGAAAAAGAGACAATCTCTGCCTCAGAGAGCCTTTTTCTACTTATTTTTTCTGTTGTGGAAGATTTCTAGAGGATTTACAGTAAAGCCCCTTATTGTGAATGGAAAGTGTCAGTGTATTTTTTTATGAATTTTAGGAACAGTTATTCAAAAACTGACGGAACAAGTTGGAAGAAGTCTTTCTAACCATGGGAATAAGAACAAACCAGCTGGAGGGTTTAATGTTGCCCAGGCCTTTGTTAGAAAAGATGAGGTGCAAGAACTGAAGGTATCACTTTTAATAGCCATTATTTCATTAAGTAATTGAACTAGATCTGTATCTCTTGGTTTTGGTTTTTTTCATATTGAAAACATCTTGATGGAGTGAAGAGCTTAATACTCAAAGATAGTTTTGGAATTACAACTAAGTACTCTTATATCTGCACTGATATATGGGAAAGTGCTAGTGAGGGAACTGTGGAAGTGACCCCTTCATCTATGCTGCTTATCAGTTTATACCATGACTGCTTTGGATTGTTACAGCTAGCCTGAACTTTGGGCACAATGGGTATAATTTTTGTCTCCTATTCTGACAGCATCAATCCCTTCTTAACTTGCTTTCCTATTATCTTGCTTTGGTGGAGGAAAAAAATGAAGTTGCTTATCTAATATTTTAACATCTTTTTATTTCTAGAGTTTTATCTGATATGGAGCTCTTAAATACATTTTAATGAGGGAACAAATTCCATTTCCAAGTATGGCTTTTGTTCTGCTGCATGATTTACAATCATGCACTGTTACCAAACTGCATCAGACATATCACTGATGTCTGTCCATTGAGTATGGCATATGTTCACTATCAGAATACTAACACAACTTTCATATTCAGGCTCATAAGATCTCAGTCTTCCCCTCAGTTTAGAGTTCTATCAGTTGTACACCAGATAGTGTATGGATTATGGAATTTCTTTGGAATAAGTCATTGAGTTATAAAACTGCTTAGCAGTTTTGATTTGTGCTGGGTATTTACTTGATCAAAACTGTTTGAAGTTGA
Source organism: Chaetura pelagica (assembly GCF_000747805.2). Lineage (NCBI taxonomy): Eukaryota > Metazoa > Chordata > Aves > Apodiformes > Apodidae > Chaetura > Chaetura pelagica. Next base: position 1,864,423 of record NW_009970720.1, read on the forward strand.
CATTTTTCTCTATATTTTGTACTTGAAAAATCAGTTGGGATTTAGTGGATGTTTGAGGAAACTCTTCCTCCAGCATTTCTCAATATATGTGACTGACTTGCCCATTACCACACCCTCCAAACACAGATAATTCAAAACAGCAAAATGTTGAATCCTGGTATGTTAATAATACAGCACCCTGAGTGGATCTGTCAGTTTCTGAAAAACAGTTTGCAGTGTTAACATTGAAATATGTAGAAAGATAGAGCGTTACTGCAGCCTCTTCCCTTCTTCCAAGACACATGACACCTCCATATTTGCTGATTTTTCTCTAGTATGTACATACCTTGCATTGTTTTCTAATAGCAGCTGAATCATTCTTCTGTGCAATAGAAGCACCTTCTAAATCTTGAGAGTGTAATATTGAGAGACTTCTGGGAAATAAGGTTTTAGTTTTATGAGAAACCTTCTTTTGCTTTCCACAATTAAGGTAATAAGGGTTTGATTCCTTTGAATTGCATCTGATTGACAAACAGGGAAACACTGTAGTTCTTCTTTCTAAAGCTGAATGGAGGTACTTGGTTCTCAGGCAGATGAGATAAGAAAGACTATGGATTTGTTGCCTCCAGGTTCATCTGTTTGACTTGACTCTCCTTTTAGGAACTCATGCAGATCCACCACTTAATTAAAAATGTACATGTTGACAGTGAGTCTTAAGAGGAATTCATACTATAACTTTGAGCACCATAGGGGTTTTTAAATTTTCATTATTTAATTTTCTCTTTAAATAAACCAGTTTTAAACTAAAAGGCCTTTATTGCAGTATTAATTTTTTCTAGTGTACATACAGAATGCTTATATAGCAAAGTAAAATGCTAACTTCCATGATAACATCATGTCTTTATTATGTTTGTGTAAGTTATATACATCCTAATACTTAAAGGACTTTCCATCTCATTGGAACAGTCAATAGCCCAGCAAAGACAATCCTTCTTTTCAGTTAAACAAGTAATACCTGAAAACATAGGTTTCTGCCAGTTGCAAAACTGGCAGCACTCTATAACTTTTGCAGTTCCTGACTTAAAAAAAAACAAACCCAAACTACAAACCCGGACTTTTAGTTTTAGAACTATAATAGTGAACTAATATAATTTAGATTATTGAATTATGTGGAATTTAAAACTGTGGTAATACATGTTGTAAGGGCCAGTGCATTTTTCTTCGGCAGTTTCACATTGTTGTGTTTATAGAAGATCTCAGCACAACTTTAATGGAGAAAGGAAAAATTGATGCTTTTTCTTTTCCCTGTTAGTTCACGGAAGTTGAAGACGGTGATTGGGACATTTCATCAGTAGAAGACTTTGTCTTGATGAAAGATGATAAAGGCCAGAAGGCACCGACAGTACAGAAAAATGAGTCAGATGCTGCACCTGTGGTACAAGCATGGGGTCTTCCAAAAACAAGTGTACCAAAGGGAGAAGGTAACTTACGCATACTTCTACATGATAAGCCTTAAGTGCCTGACACACCTAGAGGAGAACTTAAGTGTACTGTATTACACGTTGTGATTCAATATATGGTATTTTTCTAAGAAAAGAACTAGTAAGAAAAAACTGTGTTGATTTTATGTCCTTTAAATACATTCTATTTATAACGCATGTAAACAACACATACACAAAGTTACTGAGATGCCAAGAATTCGAGATTTTAAAACATACAGTACTATTAAGCTTCAACCTTGTCTTAAAAATTAACCACCCAGGATTTCTTTTTTTAATCTTTTCCCAAATTTAAGGGAGAAGGGAAATTTTCTTGCTTTGTCTTGAGAATAATGATCAAACTTCAGGTTTGTTCCAAGATATTTAAATGACCTACCAGGCTGAGGTAGATATTTGAGCTACTGGTAAAGTAATAACCTCAATCTTACACAGAACTTGTATCATATTTTCTAGCCCTAACATTTCAATATATTTAAATGTTAAAGCTGTGTCAGTGATACAAAGGTATTTCAGGTTATTTTTAAGAGAAAGTAGTATTGACACTGTACTGTGCATTGTATTCTGTGAGATAACAGCCTTCATGTTATCAACACTTTAAATTTCTCCACTGGTTGAAATTCTGGACTTCCTGTGGTCCACAGGTGTTTTCTCACATAGCATGAGATTTTATCCCATAGATAAACAGAAAGTAAAAAGTAACCCCCAAAATACTTTGAATTGCTAATATATATATATTTTTTGTTGTTGTTGTTATTTTAACAGGTCTTCAGGAAGCTGATAAAACAAGCAGCTTAGTCACTGTAACAGATTGGAGCGATTATTCAGATATGTAATGGTTGTGTTCCTGATGGGAGGCTTTTGGGTTCTGTTAGGGTTGAAAATGTCATTGAAAACTTAAAATGTTTCATACTCGTTTTTCATATTGGTCATGTAATAACAAGGAACACTGTTTACAGAGATCTTGCCTTTTAGTCCTGTTTTTGAAACCAAAATATCGGTACGCACACGACTGGCCATCTCTGTTTGGAAATCTGAGAGTTAATGCTGCTTTCTAGTGACCACAATGGTAAAAGTCTCTTTGATTTCACTGAGAAGATTTCACTTCTAATGTTTACATTAAAGATTGAAACTGGTCTTGCAAGAAAGCCTGTTAGCCAATCAACAGAATTTACTCCAGAGTATTACTTGATAAAATTTTCAGCTGCACATTTTCTTGTATTTTATCATAAATTTATATAAAATGACGAACATTTTAAATAAAATATTTCCATGTCTTAAAATGTTAAGTTTCTAACATGGTTTGCAATAAACACCAAATGAAAAGAAAAAAAAGGCCTCAGCTGTTAATCTAGTTATTATTAAATGCCTTCTGCTTGGAAAAGTTTGGGTTTTTCAATAGTTGAGTTTTAGTTTACGTGAAAGCACAAAAATGGGACAAAAAAATGTCAAGCTTGAGGGTAAGATGAGCAAAGTACTGACCTGCCATAGCACAAGGACTTCTCATATTTCTCTTTTCTCCATTATTGGCTGCCTTCTTAAAAAAACACAATGGTGTTGTGACATGAATGAAATACAAAAACAAGGTAAAATAAAAAGAACCTCTGTAGTTAGATGGTGGCAGATACAAAACCTTATCTATCATACTGTGCCATTAACTGCCATTAACAACCAAGACTGTTCTTTTTTTTTTTATGTTTGCACCTTTGTCCCAAAATTCCATCAGTCCAAACTTCAAGACACACCTGAGCTTGTGTCCAATTTTAGGGTCTCAGTCTAGAAATCATTTTGTTGTTATTCATAATCTGTGATATCATTCAATCATTGTACAAATACTCCCACATCATATTTCTATGGACAGGTAATTAAAAAAAAAAGTATTGGCTGAATTTTTAAACTGTTGTAAATAATTCAGGATTATTTAAAATAAAATTGCTTGGGGAACATCATAGGCAGAGCAGGCCAGATGTTATTGCCCAGGCTTTTCCCTTCCCTTTTGTAACCTGGAGGTGTGGAGCCATTCTGGAACACACCCTGCTTGGCATGAAGTGACTTGTCACCTGGAGGGATGAGCGCTGTGCAAGGTGGGAGCCTGGTGGCACAAAGGAAATGTAAGAACCAGCTCTCAGCCTCTTCTTGCCCACCAACAAACTCCCCACAAGCCGTAGCCTCCCTCAGCCTTTTCTCTTGCTGCCACACACACGAGCACTTACCATCCCACACGCGTTGTCCTTCCCATGCATCTTCTTGGGCTGTGCAAGACCCTCATGAGGGACTTTTTTTGTAAAATAACTGGTCCTGACTCTTCTTAGTACCCGATTAGTCTGTGCCGTTCCTGCCTTCCCAAATCCCATCCTTATTTTCACTTCAACCAGCCTCTCCCTCATATTCCTATGGCTCCCAATTGACCAAGTTACACGTTCATCCACCTGGGCAATGTGGCAAAGAGGCAAGAACCTGCTGATTCCCACTGGTTTGGGTATCACCCTGCACAGAGAGAGCAGAGCTCTTTTGTCCAGTACCCAACCCATTTCAGACATGGCTGCAATGACTTATCTGCTCTAGGGGATCCTGCTCTAGCAAAGGGGTTGAACTAGATGATCTCCAGAGGTCCCTTCCACCCCCTGCCATTCTGTGATTCTGGGACACCCTGCAGCCCGTGTGTCTGATGCCATTCCCATAAGCCACTGACATGCTGAGTTGGTAAATAACCCATTTATTTTTTTTTCCAAGAAAGCAACATCAGCTCATGATTTCCAGGTATAAACTTTACAATACCAACATCAATCTTAAAATATTATATAATAAAATTTACATCAATATGTAAAAAGCTGCAAGTTAATGTTTTAAAAAGTCATTGTCTTAGTTGTAATTACATTTGGGGCTGGGGGGTGGGAAATCACTCTGCAGGAAACGTACAAACTCATTTTTAAAACGCTTTGACTCTTCCAACAGTACAGTTAAACATAAGCGTTCTTGTCAAAGTGCTTTGGTGGGGTTTTGTCTGGGACACTGTTGTGGACCTTTGTACGAGAAGACATCACAGATGCGGCTCCATTATATGCATAACCCCTCCTGAAAAGAAAAGAGAATCAACTATGTACAGCTTACCCCACAGACAGGCAACATCTTTGTACCCAAGCATTACAGCAACATAAAACTAGAAGAAATGTACAGGAACGTACCTATACATTTCAGGGAAGGGGGCAGGGAGGGACGCCTTCCTTGGTCTCATTCTGGTTTGGCGTTTCCCCTCCAGCAACTTGCTTTGCAATTCACTTTTATAAAATCTCATATCCCCTCCTTTAAAGCCCAGTAAATTGGGTCCCAATCCTGAAATATTTAGGCTGTGGCAGATCCTATGCTGTGCCTCTTCATTATCACCCCTCTTCTGCTGCTGGAGGTCTCACTGCCACCACCACTGTCCTTTGCCTCTCTTACTTTTGATCTGATGACTTGTGTTTAAATAAACTATTCACATCTGTAAGGTGACCTGGCCACTTTTCCTAAACCAGTGAATGCAATTTTTTTCCAGCTGTAGTAAATTTATCAACCATATATAACACAAGTATTTGTTCTGAGTCAATACATTTTCCTAATTACATTAATGATAGAGTATTATCCTTAAATCCCATTATTTTCTTTCATCCAAACAATCCTTCTCCTCACTACAAAGTGTTTTGGAAAGTAATCAAGCCACGTCCATATAGTAGGTACAAATGCTCTAGTATTGATTTCTATCTGTAAGTACAACTTGTATTTTACCTTGGAGAATTACTGTTTTCAGCTATTGAGAAGCAGAATATACTGCCACCAATTATGCAGAGTGAAGCTCCAGCCCATCCAATGAACAAAGCTGCTCCTAATTCATACCTACAGGAAGTTAATAAATGAGTTTAACAAAACAGATCATGAACTTAATAGTTTTTCAGAACAAAAGAACATAATTTTATTTTTTCCTGAATAACTTTCCATTGACGTACACATTATTCATCGCAAAATCAGCAGCTCTGCTGTTCACCCATGTTCTTCTCATTATTTCCCTCTTACTCAAGAGCCAGGCTTTGTCCCTGTGGTCACTTGGGCAATGCTTATCTCCACACACAGCCAGCCAGGGTGCCTGGCTTTTCCACATCTCCCCCTGGACTGCTTGCCTGTGGGTTTACATGATTCCCTGATCCGTGTACAGCAGAGTTCCCACCCCCTTGGACAATGTCAGGTTTGTTCCCACTGGCTTCCAAGCTGGACTGAGGCTTTCACTGAGCCAGGGACTAGAGCTGCTGCCTACAACTCTCCACCCTACTTCTTGGCATCTCTCTCCCTCCCTTTGCCACATTCCAGACCTGCTTAAAACGTGAGGCTTTTATACCTGTATTATAATATGCATGTGCAATATGGATACACACACATATGCAATGTGTATCTGATACCTGTATATGCAGATATGCATGTACATGCATACACACGCAGATGTACATGTGTGTACACATGTACACATGCACACATGCTTGTGCTGGCAGCTTTCTGCTCTCATTCTTGTGGTTGGATTCAGGCTGGAAGACACAGCTCCCCTCTGAGCCGTTGTGCACAACTCCAGGTCACCAGGAATGGTCTCCTCTGCTGCCTGGGGTGGCCACCATTTGTTTGAGAGGAGATGGTGGTTCTTGAGACATGCAACTATACAAGGGTAAGTCCAAGTTTCTAAAGCAACAGTAGTAAACTAAGGAAAAGAAGAGCATGGGGAAAAGATTCCTTCCCCTGCCTGCTCAAGCTCAGCCTCCACAACCTGAGCTCTCGAGCTCCACGATGAGCAGCAAGCCATGGCTGCCACTTGTTTGCTCCACTCTCCAGCATTTTGCCTGAAGTGCCACTCTTTAAAACACTTTTGAGATGACCTGCCTGTGGCTGCAGGCCCAGCAGTCTCATAGAATCTTAGGGGTTGGAAGGGACCTTCATCTAGTCCAAACCCCCTGTCAGAGCAGGGTCACCTAGAGTACATCACACAGGAACGCATCCAGGTGGGTTTTGAATGTCTCCAGTGAAGGAGACTCCACAACCTCCCTGGGCAGCCTGTTCCAGAGTCTCATATTCCTCATTATTAGGACAGACGGTGCATCTCCCACTCCTTCCCTGGTCTAGTTCCTCCTGGAGGAAGCCTTTGTCTCCTCCTGACTCTTAGGATCCTCTTAGGCTCCCCTCTCCCCTATCCAGCTGCAGTTACAGGTCAGGTGGCCGTGCTGTTCAAGCCTTTGCTAGTAAGTGTGTTTATTTATTGTACATGCTGGTGACCCAGCCAAAGGAGAAGGTCTGCATGACAACCTGCCTGTACAACTGAAGGACTTGGAAGCTGCTTCCACATGGACACATCCTTATTTAACATTAGCTGACATACGAGATGGTGGTTCTTGAGACATGCAACTATACAAGGGTAAGTCCAAGTTTCTAAAGCAACAGTAGTAAACTAAGGAAAAGAAGAGCATGGGGAAAAGATTCCTTCCCCTGCCTGCTCAAGCTCAGCCTCCACAACCTGAGCTCTCGAGCTCCACGATGAGCAGCAAGCCATGGCTGCCACTTGTTTGCTCCACTCTCCAGCATTTTGCCTGAAGTGCCACTCTTTAAAACACTTTTGAGATGACCTGCCTGTGGCTGCAGGCCCAGCAGTCTCATAGAATCTTAGGGGTTGGAAGGGACCTTCATCTAGTCCAAACCCCCTGTCAGAGCAGGGTCACCTAGAGTACATCACACAGGAATGCATCCAGGTGGGTTTTGAATGTCTCCAGTGAAGGAGACTCCACAACCTCCCTGGGCAGCCTGTTCCAGAGTCTCATATTCCTCATTATTAGGACAGACGGTGCATCTCCCACTCCTTCCCTGGTCTAGTTCCTCCTGGAGGAAGCCTTTGTCTCCTCCTGACTCTTAGGATCCTCTTAGGCTCCCCTCTCCCCTATCCAGCTGCAGTTACAGGTCAGGTGGCCGTGCTGTTCAAGCCTTTGCTAGTAAGTGTGTTTATTTATTGTACATGCTGGTGACCCAGCCAAAGGAGAAGGTCTGCATGACAACCTGCCTGTACAACTGAAGGACTTGGAAGCTGCTTCCACATGGACACATCCTTATTTAACATTAGCTGACATACACAACTGAAATCACCTGTAAGCTCTTTACAAAGATGACACTGTAGAAACACCCAAATATTGCCAGTGAGCCTCATCACCCAGAAAGTTATAGTGACTTCTATGATAGGTCACAAAGGGACAAACACAGGCGGGAGAACAAAAACTTGCTTTTCTGTGTTTTCTTGAGATTCTGCACAGAGGTAAAGCACAGACTTGAAAAAAAGAAAAAAAAAAGGCATGGAGAGAATGGAGAGAGAAAAAGCCACCCCTTGGATATCTGTGCTACATGCCATGGACACCCAGGTCCAAGTAATTTCTGACTCGGGGATTAATTGCTGGAAAGAGATGGAGCTGTTACAGCTCAGACGCTGAATACTTCATAAGGGCTTAGGCCTGACTCTTCAAAACCCTGCTAGTGCTCTAACTGCCAGGCTCTTTTGCCTTTTCCATTCACATCATCCTAGGCAGAGCTTTTATTTATCACACCTTGCTAAAAAGGATCAGATTCCCCCAAACATTCTCCATACCCAGTGTGGCACTTAGGAACCCAGAAAAGTCAGCACAGACCACTGAGGTGCTGGACAATACAGGTGGACCAAGACTCAGGAAGGCTGTTGCTGTAACAACTTACTTGCCAAGACCATTTGCCTAGAAAGTGGGAAAGACAAGTTCATTTCCACATTTCCATCTAACAGCATTAAACAGTTGGCCAGGGGCTAAGGTGAGAGAGATAAGGAGACCAATTCCCATCTCCCTTCCTGAAGAATAAATCAAGGTTACATTGGGTTTAATTGGGTAGAAAAGGGTTACCCGACTGTTGCCCACTAATTGAGAAAGAAGATAAGGGGTCTAGCCTTTGTTCTGGGGATTGGTTGTATTTTTTAACATTTGTTACTATCACAGGTAGAAAGAGATTGCATATATGTACCTGTCTGGGGTGACTGCCACATCACTAGGTTAATGAGTTGCAGAGCTTGCCCAGTTAGTCTTTCTTCCACATCTTTAAACAGCTAAAAGACTTTTTGATTTACACTGGCGCTTGTGAGGAAAATTTCACCTTCTCAACTGCGTATCAACCTGTGTAAGGCTGCCTGGATTTTATCCAATCCATCTTTTCAGCATTTAAGATGCCAACTCCAACCTCCCATCAAAATCTACTATGTAAAAATACCAAATCATATGAAAAAGCCCTTAAGTAGACTGGTACCTTCAGAAAAAAAAGAAAAAGTAAAAAAAAAAGATAGAGGAGACAGGGTTTTTTTGGAAGAAATGAATGCACTTGCTGTTTTTCCCTTCCCTCTTTATCATTAAAATCTTTGTGGGAAACACACCCTTCTGTCCATATAAATCTTAATGAAACTGGTTGAACCAAAGCAGCCACTCTCTGAAGCCTGTGGCTGCGTATCCACTGTCTCCAGCCAGTGAAATCAAGCTGATTAGAGATTGCTTAGAGATCACTGGAAGCTCAGGAGGGAACAGGGCATTGATGAAGTGGCTTTAGAGGTGGTGATTGCTGAGGCCTACAAGAATTCAACTGCAGAGAAGGGAAAGCCACCTCCAACTACGTTGATCAAGCAGGTGGAAAGCAGATTCTTTGTGGTAATTCAGGGAAGCAGAATTCAGTGAAAGAAAGTGCAGTATCAGTATAGAAGAAAAATATTCTAGTTGTTACATACATTAGAAGCATGAAGTAAATTTCCAAGCACACTAATGGAAGCTTCATAAGCTAGCTGGACGTCAGCATATGTAAAGGACTTACCTACCTAGCTACCAAATCAGTCCAACTACCCAAGGGAAAAAGACATTTTGAATGTATAATTATTATGATTCTTGGAAAATGAAAAATAGGTTGAAACGTAACAGCCATTCAGAGGAAAGAGAGTGAACTGTGCATGATCAGTTCAAAGAAAGGAAGGCTGAAGGGAACAGTTCTCTACAAAAACAATGGGGAATCTATCAGATAATCTGGATAAACTAACACCATTTATCAGTAAGAATGATCTTGATTATGGAGTTCAAAATGTGGCAAGGGACAAAAAAAAAAAGACTGTAAGAGTTTTATCAAAAGTTATCAACTCTTTTTGATACAACAAAGGTTGTATCAAAAGTGACAAAATATTTTTTTAAAAAACAGCTGTGAGAGCAATGTTAGCAAGACAGCAAAACAGAAACACTTATTTTATCCTGTTAGAGGTATCTGAAGAAAAATGAAATCCATCTTGACTGCAAGTATCAAACCACCCCATGCTGTCCTTCAGACTGTGCATGTTATTACCTTGGGTCAAGCAGTTATTTTGGAGGTGTTTTAAATCGACAATGCATCAGGACAGAAAGCCCAGCCTAGTATTTCTTTCTAAGTAGAGTGGGTTTTAGGGTGTCCCCGTGATGCCTGTCACTCCTCAGTTAGGTACAGCAATTCAAACCAGAAGTCTCTTGGGCAACAGCTGTAGGTAGGTCTCTGACTCCTCCTGCCCCTGTACTTAATGAGGATGCCTCTTCCAAATGCAGAAGGTTGCGGGGACATTCTGATGGCTGGGATGATGCTAAACACTTCCTGTCATTCATTCTCCATTAATGGCATCTCAAGCCTGTGTTTGACACCACCAGAATAACTTCAGGAGAGAAATGCGTGGCAACATGTGAAAGGCTGAAACCCAAAGCAGCACCCAGTGAAGAGCCAATGCCAAATTGCCACAATATACCTGCAAAGCATATAACTAAATGCTTCTGCAACATATATCAAAGCAAGAGTTGAGAGAAGGCAACAAAATACATTACTCCAATGTAATTTACATTGGTTGAGGGAGAAAAGAGTGAAATGCCACCATTAGCTTAATCTGACACAAGGTCATTGCATGAGCTAAACCATGTGCAACTCAAATTACAACTTCTGGCTTTCCTCTCTGCCTTTATCTCTGTTCTTGCCATTATGTGTTCATGCAATTGAGCTATGCTAGTTGCTCAAGAGAAAAGTAATTTCTGTTTTACTACCTTTATTTCAATATTTAAACTGGACTTCTCATTTGTTCACAGTACAACTCTGCTGTGAGGTCTGCTTGCCCTTTCACAGAGGAACAGAGTAGGAATACAATGTAGGAAAGGGAATTCTGGCAACAACCACAGTATTTTTCACTAGGAACAGCAAGCCTGATGAATAATTAACTCCTGACTATATAGGCAGGCTCCATTTTCCTCACAGTACCTCATACCCTTGTTTCTTTTGGCGGCCTTTGGATCCTGTCCTCAAGCAGAAACCATAGCAGAATTATGGAGGAAATTAATATGAAATTGCTTTCAAAAGGCAGTGTCAGCCCTACTGCAAATGCGTATCCAGTTAATAAGAAGGACATGGAGCTCATGGAGAAAGTCTAGAGAAGGGCCACGAAGATGATCCAAGGGCTGGAGCACCTCTCCTACAAGGATAGCCTGATAGAGTTGGGGCTGTTCAGCTTGGAGAAGAGAAGGCTCCAGGAAGACCTTACAGTGGCCTTCCAGTACCTGAAGGTGCTACACGAAAGCTGGGGAGGGGCTTTTTTACAAGGACTTGCAGTGAGAGGACAAGGGGTAACATCAAAACTGGAAGAGGGGAGATTTAGGTTGGACATTATGAGGAAATTCCTTAGTGTGAGGGTGGTGAGACACTGGGACAGGTTGCCCAGGGAAGAGTTCAAGACCAGGTTAGATGGGGCCCTGAGCAACCTGATCTAGTGGGAGGTGTCCCTGCTCATGCAGGGGGGCTGGAACTATATAATCTTTAATGTCCCTTCCAACTCAAAACCATGCTATGATTCTTTGATTCAGGCTATTTCCCTTCTATAAAGAAGAAACAGAAAGGCTTGGGGTTCCTTACTGAAACCATAATTGGATCTCAGGGAAATTTACACCCAATGCTTGACATGTTCTGGAAGTAACACCAAGAAAACTTTGAAATCCTTGTCTTTAAAGATAACTTTACATCATGTAAGAAGCCAAAACAAGAAAGTCTATGATGGTATAATTTACAGACAATGTTTTCAGACTTGGTGGATAAGATGCTAATTCAAAATCCAAACACCGATTTGTTAATTGCTGCCCTTGTAGGTCCTGAAAACAGGTTTAAGGGGGGTCTTTTAGGGATGCTCCTTACTTCTGGTATGGATCCTGCAATTCTACAAACATTCGCTCCTTTAAACTGAATTACATGTCTAGTCAAAGCATTCATGCTACTGCTTGTATCATCAAGGGTTATAAGGTTTATGATCGAAATTTCAGTCATCTGAATCTAAATATCTGTCATCAAAAATCCCAGAGAGCCTGCAGAAACCTCTCTTCAAGAGGAATCAAGATTGTGCAGTACTTGACACTTCTACAGAAACCACCTTCTGTCAAAAGCTTAAGGAAATAACTTTCTTCTTTCTCATTGAACAACACACCTAATGAGTGCCTCTGTCTTGAGACATTCTTCTGCTGCATCTCTGACATAATAAACACAAGCTCCACTCCTGAGTAGCCCCATTTGCTCTGCGGCAAGTGCAGCAGAATCCCACTGAGCCACCATTAGCGTGGGCATGAAGGTTACAGAGAAATCACTGCACAAGGAAGTGTTCATTCATTAAATTTCAGCACACGGTTACTCCAGTTGGAAAATACGATTAAATAAAATTGTAGCCCACTTTCCTTCTCTGCCCAACAGGAGCAGCACCTGCTCTCAGTCTAAAGGGGCCCTGGCGTGCAGTACAAAACTTAAAGTCTACTTCTTTGAAAGATTTATGGGTATAGGAAAGTACTTACTTTTGTGCAACAAAAGAAGGATCAAAGAACTCAGACGTAATCCTGTTTGCATACAGGGAACAACTAGTCATAGAGCACAACCCTGAAAAGCATAAGACAAACCATTCAGTGGAGCCAGCAGAAGAGCTTTGGGCCTGACCCTGAAGCCAATGAAGTCACGGAGAACTGTGCGTGGAGTTCTGTGGAAAAGAAGCAGCTCTGGTATGACTTCACATATGGAGACTTAGAGAAATAAGGTATATTTACCAGAGAGTATGAAAATCAGTCCAGCTAAACAAGCTATTTTTGCTTTAGTCTGATCGGAGCCTCCGACTTTTGTGCACTTCATCCCAACCAGTCCAAAAACGGCACCAAAGAAGCCCAGGCAGACGGCGGAGATCATCAGTCCTCTGCAGGCTTGGATGTAACCTGCAGTGAGAAAGAGTAAGGCTAACATGAGAACTGGGACCACAAGGGCTTTCGCCATAGCTCCTCTCCCTCTGCACGACGCTGAGCACTCTCGACTGCGAACCGAATCGGACCTTGGCTGGACCAATGTCACCTGTCCCTTCAGTGTATTCTCTGAGGTGATCTATGCCCTTCATAAGGCATCACCACCTGAGCCCAGCTCATAACAAACATACTATGGCATTCAGGACTGCAAAAAATAATCCTGTGGCACCGGGTACAGTATCTGCAAGAAGTTCTACCTATGAGGTTTTGAAGAGCAACTCCCCGCGGTCTGCACAGTGGCTGTCACGGGTTGCAGAGTCGCTCATACTTCAGCCTGGGCTAATTGCTTGTGGCTGGATTTAGCCACATCAGATTTTGCCACCATGGCTGAGGCTGCCCTGAGCTGGAGCTCCCAGAGGCAGGGCCCTTCAGCAGGGCAACAGGTTGCTTGGCCTCTTCGCCCTTCAGCGAATATCTTGTAACTGCAATCATCTCATTTCACTGTTTACAGGGTGGAACACTGCAATCTTACACAGCTGAATAACCATCACAAGATGTTTTTCTTCATAAGCTGTTGTTGGAGCTCATTTTAAATGAAAATGTACTTCCACTATTAAGGCATTCATTCTTTTTGCTTTGATCTCCAGTGGGTGGAAATGTCAAGAGCTAAACCACATTTTCACTGCCTATTACACCCAATTTTATGTAATAATAAATAACAAAACAAAACAAAAAATCCCTCCTGCATAGAAGTCTTTAAGATATAGGAAATTAATACATGAAAACAGGAACTAGAAGACATCTAGTGAAAACAGAAGGCAGCAGATTTAAGACCAAAAGTGCACTTGCTCATGTAACAAAATGGTGGAACACCTTTCCACAGGATATGTGGATGCTGAAGTTTTACAGAGAATCAAGAAGAGACTGCAACACTCATTTAAGAGAAATCTGCATCTGGCTGGCAGGTCCTTGAGCTGCAGAAGGCTACCACTGAAGCTTGGCCATACTGCCAAGTATGCCATACTTCTGCTCTCCATACTGCCACCCACTTTGCTGCTGCTGGAGGCACATTAGCTCCAGGATGACTGCTCTGGGCTTGAAAAATGTTTAAAAAAACCCCACTGATTCACAGCTTTGCACAACAGGCAGCACACAAGAAGCCACTTGTAGCACGTAACACCCCACTTTATCAGTCCTACCAAACTTAGGTGCTGTGCTGCACGTCTGTGAACGCAACCTACTGCCATGTATCTACACCTCTTGGCACACACAGAGACTTCTTTCATTTGCAACGTGCCTCTGCAGCCCCATCTGCTAGTCAATGGAGCAACTGTAACTGTTGTACGACTCTCGTGTTGGAGTGCAAGAGCATAATTTGTGCCTGTTGAAGCATCTGTCGTTATAACCAGGTATGCTAAGTTTGAACTAGAAGGTAGACTCCTATGGTAGAAGGATGAGCCACCCTTTGGAGAAACCTCCTCTTCTCCATCCATGATAAACATAGCAGAGAGCCTAAGGTGACTCACCTCAAACACCCAGACTGTAGCAACCTAAAATTAGTCAAGACGATGACCTTTCTCATCCAGCTGGGCAGAGTAACAGTTCCTCAACAGTGACATAGAACCGTCCTCCCAAACAATTCAGTTGAAACTTGGGTGATAGGTACCCCTCTGCTTTTCAGTCAAATCCCCTCACAGAATCACAGAATGGTTAAGGTTGGAAGGGACCTTAAAGATCATCAGGTTCCAACCTCCCTGCTATGAGCAGGGACACCTCACGCTACACCAGGTTGCACAAAGCCTCATCCAACCTGGCCTTGAACACCTCCAGGGATGAGGCTGTCACAACCTCTCTAGGCAACCTATTCCAGCACCTCACTATCCCCATGGTAAAGAATTTCTCCCTAATGTCTAACCTAAATCTCCCCTCTCTCAGTTTAAAACCATTATCCCTTGTCCTATCACTGCCCTCTCTGATGAAAAGCCCCTCCCCAGCTTTCCTGTAGCCCCCTTCAGGTACTGGAAGGTGCTCTAAGATCCCCCCAGAGCCTTATCTTCTCCAGGCTGAAAAGCACCAACTCCCTCAGCCTGTCTTCACAGCAGAGGTGCTCCAGCCCTTTGATCATCTTGGTGGCCCTTCTCTGGACCCTCTCCAACAGCTCCATGTTTTTCCTGTGCTGAGGGCACCAGAGCTGTGTACGGTACTCCAAGTGTAGTCTCACCAGAGCAGAGTAGAGGGACAAAATCACCTCCCTGGCCCTGCTGGCCACACTTCTTTTGATGGAGCCCAGGATATGGTTGGCCCCTTACTCCTTTTTCTTCACTCAGGCAAAACCTGAGAGATCTCAGTAGGAAAAGGGCTTGACGAAGATTTCAAAAGGTGGCTCTTGGTTCATAAATGCTGAGTATGAAGACAGCAGTCTTGCTTTGTTATTTTTTGCTACAGGCATGGAAAACTTGACTTTTACTACTTTTGGCCCTGTGTAATGTATTACCTTGTAGCACACAGGTAAAGTGGGAGACAAAGACTGGCAAGGAAGCTATTATTTTTTGACAGGTCCAATTTATTGACACTGTTAGTAGCTAATTGACACATTAAAGTGCTGAACCATGAACATATTCACCCAGAGGTCCTCTAAACTTTTATTTATGTCTGAAACTCCTAGGAGAAGCAGGAAATACTCACCCCGACCGAAATAACCAGCATATGCTAGGAACCACCCAGCTAAAAATTCAGCTATTCCTGAAGGTCAATACACAGTTTTAAAATAGGTAGAGGGTAGTGAGACAGCAAGAAATAATTAACTCACTCACCCAGAAATAATTTTCAATTATAAACAGCATAAGCTGGAGGACTGCTCAGTTCTGCTGAATGAATAACCTTCCTCACTAAATATTTCACCGAATTGGGCAGCCCAGCCACAGTGAGATCTGTTTCAGTTCAACACAGCACTCATCCAACTGGCACACATTTTTAAAACAAAATAGATTGAAAAAAGTAATCACAGTCTACACCAGTAACATGGAAGGGCAGAAGACTCTGGTAGTCCCACTGGGATTCACCCAGTAGGTGAATCAATCACTTTAGCAACTCCAAACTCCTATTGTTTGGACCCTAGGTTAAAACTTCGTCTAGCATTTGGCTGTAAGAGTAATTAAACTTCTTTGCTTCCTAGAAAGCAAGAAAGTTTTATTGCTTATCAAGACTTCAGAGAAGTGTAAGGGGCAGCTGTCTATTTCTTCACACCCTTCCACCAAAGACTGTTCCCTTTCCAAGTATTTATTATATGTACTTGCACCATCTCCTGTAGGAAGCTTATCATTACAGACTGACCCCAACAATGAAGCTCCCAAGCAACAAAAAGCCCTATGCTTTAAACAGACAAGCAGACAAACACTACTCATAAAGTCATGTTTAGCAGCATTCCAAGGGAAACCTATTTGGTTTTGGGGTTTTTTTAAACAAATGTGTTTTGTCTTGCATTGAAATTAATCTTGTTAGAGCTTTGTCTTTCTTGCCTCACTGCTCTCACACTTGCCCCTCATGTTCACAAAGAGTTAGGAAGAATTCATATAGTCATACCATAAAACACTCAGAAAAAAATATACACAATATTCTGGGGACTGTCACTTTCACAAGAAATGCCTCTGATAGCATCTTGCAGCCTGCATCATGGGAAGTTGAAGAGGTTGCCTTACAGATACAGCACAAATTCTTTCTGAAAGTACAGAGCCACTGATTTTGTACATTTTGCTAAGATCTAATATCCTCTTCTGCATCATAAATAAATTTCTGTTCAGCTCTATTCTTCCAAAGGGATATTGGATCCAACATTGGAAACACAGTAAGTGATACATACTCTTTTGGGGAGGTGGTTTTATCGCCAAATTTGCACCTACAACCAGTAACACAAAAAGTCAACCCAAAATTATTCCAAGTCCCACAAACAGCAAGAAGGGTTTTGCCTGCCCACAGAATGCACCCTTCACAAGGGCTGGCCAAACGGATTTCTTCTACAGGAATGCATAAATGAGGCAGGGCATCCCATGTAATTCTCTCTGGTGGCCACTGGTGTGATGGCCCGGAAGCCACTGGGGCATCCCCACTGACCTGCTGCCCTATGGCAATCCGGGGACACCGTCCAAGACTGCTCCATGATGGAAAACAAAACAAAACAAAAAGGGTAAGGGAAACCACTGCTGGATCATTCCTGACTCAATCTGTGACACTGCTTTTGGAGAAGGAAGACCTCCTCCTGCGCCCCACAGGACTGTCCCAGCAACCGGCACGGCAATACTCCGATTTATCATCCCCTTATTTTGCCTCTGATCCTCTGGTGGACTGAGTAGTCACTTCAGACGAGACGTCTGGCAAAACTCAGAGGTTTACAATTGGATAAGAAACTGTTCCTGTAGCAGAGGAACTGCTCTGTGAGGAAAATCCTTTCCAGCTACATGATGAAGGAGTAGAGCGGAGCCATCTTTCCCGGAGACAACAAAAGCAGTTCTAATAATTTCCCAGTCCTGTCCTACCAATTTTTTGAGAGAACATGTTATCACTAGAATAACAGACCACAGAATCATGGAATACCAGGTCGGAAGGGACCTCAAGGACCATCTGTTCCAATCTTTCTTGGCAAAAGCACACCGTAGACAAGATGGCCCAGCACCCTGTCCAGCAGAGCCTTAAAAGCGTATCTCACCAAAAAGACAGCGATGGGGTTATTGTTTCTGCTCACAAACGTCTCAGGGAAAACAGGAAGCCAGATCTGCCCTTTTCTGTGTCTTCGAGCCCCCCACCTGAGGATGGAGTGAGGAAGTTCCCCTGTTACGGATGGCAGGGAATGGGACCCAGCTTAGCCACGGAAGCCTATGCAGAGGGAGGGGAGAGGCTACTTGAGGGCCGCGGCAGATTCAGCTTTGTGCTGACACACAAACCCTTCCAAGCTATGCGTGACGCGCTGCGGCCCTGAAGTATGCTCGGCTCTGGGGAAGGGCTGGGGTGGCAAGGGGACACACACACCCACTGCAGGAGGTAGCGGGTTCCCAGCACAGCCTGCAACCACCAGGAGAGGAGTCTGGGCTAGGCTCACTACTGAAAGCAGCCTCTGACTGCTGTGGCTGTCCCTCTGGCCCCTCCCAGCTTGCCTGTCCTGTCCTGTGGGGATTGTGTTTCTCTCTCTCCAGCCTGCCTTCCATTTGCATTGTGCCTGGGTACCAGGATCTGGCTCCACAGCACTCTGAGATGTTACTGAGAAACACTGAAGCCAAGAACCTTTCCCTGCTGATGAACAGCCTGGCCAGGAGGATGAGATGAGGCCCTTCCACATGTGCCTTTTAGATTCACTTGTGTCTAAAACGAGTTAGTGCTCTGATGACTGCTTCACTGTGCAGCAGGTGCCTCAGAAACTTGTCTCTTAGGCAAGTGGAACGTGTTACCCAATGTGTGAGGTTTCCCACACCTCGGCTTGGAGGAGGGGGTGGTAGGGACTTTGCTGTCATGTTTCTTCTCCTTTTTGGAGTGTTAAACCTGTCAAACTCTGCACACTTTGTAACTTCATTTCTCTCACTCTGAAAACGTTAACCCAGCACTAGAAGGGCAGCTAAACAATAGACGTGGTGGATCTGAAAGGTGACGCACCGGTGATCACTCCCTGCCCACCTACACACAGGCCGCAGCTCCCGGCCCAGGCCTGGGAACCACATTCTCAGCTGCTACATTATGCCATAGGGTGACTGACTCCAGCAGAGGCCAGCCAGCTCTCCCACCCCTCTGGAGGAACCAGCAAACTCCTCTGCAGCCGTGGGGATGGGTCAAGGGAAGGCCTGGGGAATGGTACTTCTGCACCCAATGGAAGCATCCTGCAGAAGTGATGCTTAAGGGCTGCCTGTGTTACCTCTTCTTAGTAGAACGACCTCTTTTAGCCCTTTGCACATAACAGTAGTGGGTTAAAGGTTTTCTGATATTGACATTAATTTGTGTCATGCTAATATTTTAATCCCTGTTATAATATATTAATCTCTGTTAGTGATATGATTAACAGACCTCCTTTTCCTTTTAAAGAAACCTTTCACACCAGAACCCACTCTCAGGCTGCGGCACAAAGGGAGCGTCTGCCCAGACTGTGAACAGTAGACTTGATTTTTTTGGGAACACCAAAGGCACTGGGACATTGTATAGTTTATTAATTCGTGGCTGTAAAACCTGGGGAAAGGTGCCATCATTTAAAAACACATTCCTCCCTTTCTTTACAGTCACTCCAGAGCCTACAACCCAATGATTCCCCTGTTTCAATCACCCGTAATCGGTGTGGATTTATCCACTGAAAGTTTAGGCATAAGTTTCCTGCAGTGACCCAGTTTCCCAGTAGGGCTTCCTGAAAGGGCAAAAATGTTTCTCCCCTTAACCAGGGCAGCATCGCAGCACCCACCCACTCAGGCTTTGGTTTCAGGCACGCTAGCAAACCCCTCAGCATTGCTTCAAAAGAGCACTGCCCCAAAACCCACCCGAGCTGTGCATCACCTCTGCATACCTTTGCATCCCTCACTGCCCCGAGCTCTCACACTGTCATTTATCAATGGAGCAATTACAGCCGAGTTAATAACCGCTTAGGGAAAAAAAAAAGAAAAAAGAAAAGAAAAAGGAAGAAAAAAGGGGACATGAATTTAAAACAAAACGACGCAAAGGCTTGTTCTTCTCCACTGACCGTTGCACGGCTGGCAAAAGCGTAAAAAAGAGGAATGTCACGACAGTGGGAAAATAAATCGGCAAGAAAAATGCGCCCGCATTCCTCCTGTATCAAATCCACACGCACGGAGTTTCCCAGCGGTGGGGGTAGGGG
>NW_009970720.1:1885582-1906002 GCF_000747805.2 Chaetura pelagica
GGGTGGGTGGGTGTGAGCAGGGCTTGCGGGATACAGGTGTGCCGGCCCTACCGAGCGCTTCGTATCCCCGCAGGGAGATAAGCTGCTGAAATACGCAGCGGGGTTGTTTCAAGTCCTCTGAATCTCAGCTGGCCTCCTGCTATTATCTGGCCAACAGACGGGGCAGCTTGTAATAGCTGGTTTTGCAACGTGAGGTGCTGAACTCGGGGTTTTCTGCCTCGGTCTTAATGCGCTGGCATTCGAGCCTGCAGCTCGCAGGAGTAACGTTATCCACCGCGGCTTCTCCTCTTGTTCGGAGCTGTTTACTTTCCACATCAGTAGTATATTTGCCATTGATGTGGAAAGTACACTGCCGGTCTTTACTTTCCTCCTATTTATTTCAAAACTATTGTTACATTTTCTAAACCCTTTTGCCAGACGGGCAATCACTGGAGGATAAGAAGCCACATTTACATCATTATTCTTAGGGTGAATGCTCTTTGGTTTTGCCATGTGAACATAAACCCGGATGCAATCACCTTCTAGATATTTAAATAAAAAAGAGAGAGAGAAGAAAACTAGCTAGACTTAGGTGTACCCTTGGTCATGTGTCAGCGCTCAATGGGAACAGGCTGTTTGCTGATCTGTTAATGCCCCAGCAGGATAAACTGGGATCCACAGTCGAGTTAGCTGATGCAGTGGCTCTGCCCACTCCTTAGTACCCTCTGACTTGCAGAGGCACTGGCAGGGAAGGGGCAGAGGGGAAAGCAGGTAGTAGGCTTGCTGGCACAGCAGCACTGGGCATGGGGTGTGATACAGCTCCTGTTCAACCCCTGCACCAAGATGTCCTCTCCTGTGGAGGGAAAAGAGGGATAAAAGGGAGAGAAAGGGTCTGGATGTAGGTAAGCCACACTCTGCTATGCTCTTAGGCAGTAGCCAGAGCTCACTTTGGGACACAGAGAACTGCTTCTGAGTCAGGGAATAGGGCAGGACCACAGATCCAAGTCTCATCTACATGAAATTATGATCTATTTATTGTAGGGCAGGGCAGCAGAAAGGGAAAAGAAAAAATAGTATTTTCCCCTGTCACAGCACTTTGAAGTCTTGCAGACTAGATTTATTTTAGTGGTGGAAAGCTAGGTCAATCCAAGCAGCTATCTAGCTGGGATCTAATCCAGTCTGAGGTAGGAGACTTGAGTCCAAGTCTGAGCCACCGTGTTTTCTTGGCAAGGGGAGCTCACCTATTCTTTTGCTGGTAAAGCAGCTCTGGTTCATGTGAAGCTTGTTGAATCCAGGGCCTGGTGTCTGGGCAAATTTTGGCCAGGTCCCTTTAGAAGTTTCCAGTGTGCTGCCACACTGGAACCAGGAGGCTAGAGTGAGTGTTGAAGGAAAGGAGCATGGCCTGGGGACCATTCGGTCTGAGTCCAGCCCTAGGGATGAATAGGAGGAGAAAGAGGAGCTTGCTTGGAAGCGTAGGCACTCCTTCCCAGAGGGGCTGTGGAAGGGGCAGGTAGGGAGGATAACCCTGCTGAAGGTGGGTAACCTTGCTGAACCTGCTGCGGGCTCTGGCTGTCGTCTCCCATAACCAATTACGCTGCCCCAGACCACTCAGCTTTCAACAGAGCTGGATTTTGGCTGCCATGTGAAGTGTGGATCCGTGTGTTTCTGGCAGCCACCTCTCTACTCCCAGGGACTTCATTGGGAGCCCATGCAGCTGGCTTAGGACAGATGAAGCTAACTCCACCTACAAGTAGGGCTATTTTATATGCTCATTCCCTTGCAACCTCAGTTTTATTCAGAATGATGTACAGTGGCCTCAGAGTACATGGGAACCAGGCTCACTTCAGCTTCAGGGAAGGGCTCCTCTTCTCTGCTTCTGACTCTGCTTCTTCTGAGGATGTTTATGCTACTACTCCGGTCATTCCCACCTTTCTCATCTAAAATCCAAGCAAGACATTGGGCTTTTGATCTCATGTGTGGAGGTGTAAGCCTAAAATGACATTGTGCATGGCTGAGTGTTTACCCCAGGTAAGGGAAGCTGGAAGAAGCCACTCTTCCCCTGTGGCATTTCCGTTGTGTTGACTGGGGATCTGCAGGGATTAAACACCCAAAGTATTCACCTGTGAGGCTGTTTATCCCCTTACTGCATTTTCAGCTTCTCTCTCTTGTGCAACTGCAAGTCCCTGTGTCATGAGCTTAATTCACACATTTTCCAGCTTCCAGTTTTCCAGAAGACAACTGTCCCCTTTCTCCCTGTTGATTTGGTAGAAACTTAATATCCATATGAAGACATGTCTGTAACACCCTCCAACCTATGTCTTCCTGCCACCATAGCTCTGACTTTGCTAACTTTAATTTGGGTAGTAGACTGAAAGAATTGACCCTTGCTTTATTTCTTTATATCATGTTTGAGAACAAGCTGACTCTGGAATTTGTTTGAAGTACCTCAGATCACTGTGGGACTGATTCCTGTTCTTTTCTGTACATAAATTGATCAGATCATTGCATTAACAGAGTTTTGTGCTGAGTCATTTGAATGAGTGTGGATTTATCCCCTCAGACTGGGAAAGAAAGGTGTTCACACCTTTTTGTAAGAAAAAAACCTTATTTTTTCTGGCAAGTCTCTTTGGCTCTTGGGCTTAAAAATGGCATTTTGGGGGGATTATTAGTAAGTGTTTAGAACAGACTATTTCAGTTGTCAGAGACCTACAACAATCATCTGGTCCAACTGCCTGACCAATTCAGAGCTGACCAAAAGTTAAAGCATGTTATTAAGGACATTGTCCAAACGCCTCTTACACACTGACAGGCTTGGGGCATTGACCACCTCTCTAGGAAGCCTGTTGCAGTGTTTAACCACCCTCTTGGTAAAGAAATGCTTCCTAATGTCCAGTCTAAACCTCCTCTGATGCAGTACTGAACAATTCCCATGTGTCCTGTCCCTGGATCCTAGGCAGAAGAGCTCATCACCTCCCTCTCCACTTCCCCTCCTCAGGAAGCTGTAGAGAGCAATGAGGTCGCCCCTCAGCCTTCTTCCTTCCAAACTAGACAAGCTCCAAGTCCTCAGCTGCTCCTCACAGGACATTCCTTCAAAACTTTCACCAGCTTTGTTGCCCTCATCTGGACACATCTGAGTACTTTCACATCCTTCTTAAACTGTGGGTCCCAGAGCTGCACACACTGCTCCAGGTGAAGAACCCCAGGATAGTTTGTCCTCTCAGCTGCCAGGGCACTGCTGACTCCTGCTGAGCCTGCTGCCAACCAGCACCCCCTGATCCCTTTCTGCAGGGCTGCTCTCCAGCCACTCCTCTCTCAGCCCACTTGTGCTCAGTGTTACTCCAGTATCTGTGCAGAATCTGGCATCTGGAGTTGTTAAATTTCATCCCACTGATGACTGCCCAGTGCTTCAATCTAAATCCCTCTGCAAGGCATCTTGTCCCTCAAGAGAGTCAACAGCAGCTCACAGTTTTGTGTCATCTGTAAACCTGCTAACGGGGCATTCAGTTCCTGCACCCAGATCATTGATAAATATATTGAACAGGACTGGCCCTAAAGTTGAACCCTGAGGAACAGGGTCACCAGCCAGGTGTAGCCCCATTCACTACAACCCTGTGAGCTCTGCCCTACAGCCAGTTCTTCACGCAGTGCACCACAAATTCACTCATTCCACAGCTGGACAACTTGTCCAGAAGAACGCTATGAAGGACAGTATCAGTAACCTTACTGAAATGCAGAACAACTATGTCCACTGCCTTTCCTTCATCCACCAGATGGGTGACCTTATCATGGAAGGATATCAAATTAGTTGAACAGGGCTTTTCCTTTGTCAACCCATGTTGGCTGTGCCTGATCATTGCATTGTTCTTTAAATACCTTTCAAAAATGCCAGTATAACCTTCTCCATAGTTTTTCCAGGAACTGAGGTTAGACTAACAAGTTTGTACCTCCCTGGGTCCTCCTTCACCCCCTTCTTGTAAACTGGAATAACATTAAAGCTTCCAGCTTTAAGCTGCATATATTTAAACAATCAGAATGGAATATTATTCAACAGTTGCACTTTTAAAATTAACACAGCCTTTTTTATTCCTGTGTATAGAAGAGTCCTTCAGAAATGGGCTTTGCTCTCAAGTCTGAATTGCAGGGTATTATTTTAGCTCTTGCAGGATCAAAATCACAAGGAATCGTTATTGCTTCATAAGTTAAACACCGGATGACAACAGGATTTGTTCTGCAGCCAGGATAAGCAGGCTAGGGTCGTCATGCCTTTGTCCCAGAGTAATTTTTCTTGTAATTTTACTATGCATAGGTTGGGTAACCTGAGACTTTCTCCTGGCTCTGCCATGTTACGATTTCCAGGGTGCCTGGAGCACTTGTGCAAAAGTAAAAACCCCCAACTTTATTTTTCTAAGGCTGGAGGACAACTTCCTTGTTCACCAGGGTTTCCCTGAGAATTAGAACGTTGCAAAGGTAAGGGAGACGTGGGAAATACAGACAGGCTGGTAAGAACGTCATCGTCTAGGCAAGGTCAGGTCTGCTGTCAGTGACAGATCTGAGGAATACACCTCAAACCAGCGCGTGCATTAGGGGAGATTAACACAACTGCAAAACGAAGAGGCTCGCACGGTGTTCTTTGTCGAGCAGAACAAAAAGTGCTGCCTGAAAAATGAACAACCAGATCCTCTTCTCCAAAGGAGAGTACACAGAGGAATGTTTCTGTGTCGTCTGAAAAAAACCAAACAAATACCCATCCAAGTGGGAACATCAGTTAATAATCACCAGTCCTTGCTGGGGTGGCCACTTTTGTTTTTCTTAAGCCATCAGAAATTAAATTAAATTAAATTACAACACATCTTCTGTAAACTGCCAGGACAGGAATGATTTTAAGCTATGTGATTCATATATTATGTAACAAAAAAGTCAAAAATTAATAGGAAGTGACAACCCCAGGCATTTTAAAGGAGTGAAAAATTGCATTCCACAAGCCAATAAACTTTCCCCTCTCCCATCCTGTGCAGTGTGTTAGGACATTACAGACTTTGTTTCTTGACACAGAGATGAATGCATTATTTCTTTTTTTTTTCTTTTTTTTTTTTTTAACTCAGCTTAATTTTGTTTTAAAAGCCTGTGTTGTTCTCTGAAAGTTTGTAATACAATGCTTTTAAAAATAGATATAACCTGTTAAACAAACTGAGCAGGAAATGTGAAGAAGTGCATCTCCTCCTACTTTACTGGAGGTGCATTCCAGCTGGCCAGCAGCACAGGTGCAGCTCCTGTGTTCTGAACTTGCCTCCTCACTAAATTAGGTTTTGCTGAACTGGGGTAGGTGACAGTGGAAAGGAGGGAAACTCAGGGACTGATTTTTAAGAACATGCAGCCCTGTGTAATGCGTTTTAGAAAGTGTTTGCGAAACAAAAGATCGCTGTATCTAATGGAATTTAAAAGGGCTTAATTGAGATGGGAGGCAGATAAGCAAATGCCTTTCCAAAGCAGCGGGTGTTCAGAAGTTAGCAGTTCAGAAGTCCTTGCAGTTAGCCCTAAAGATGAAGAGGCTGAGTCCTGACTAGCAGATGAACTGCGGGCCAGGGTTGAGACCTTGGTGTTCCCAGGGCAGGAACACTTTCCCACCAAGCGTGTCCTCTGCCCTCATGTGGCACAGCCAGTCTCTGCTGTTTCCTGAGCACTTGGTGGATCTGGGCATGAGAAGTCTGTAAACTTTTACAGGCACCAGAATAGCTCCTAGTTGGAGGACTTGGAGAAACTGGAGTTAAGGCTCTGGAAGGAGCATGGCAACTGGACAAATGGCCTAAGTTGGAACATGGTAGATTCCCATTAGGTATTAGTAAAAAACTGTTCCCCGTGGGGATGGTCACTGGAGCAGGCTGCCCAGAGAGGCTGTGTGATCACCTTCCGTGGAGTTGTTCAAGACTTCACGGAACACAGCCCTAACAAGCCCACCCGATAAGACGTGTCCTGGACTAGATGTTCTCTGGAGGTCCCTTCTGTCAGAGATGACCTGCAAGGGTATGTGGAACCACAACATCCTTTGTTGTGTCTCAAACAGCTCAGGACAGAGCCTTGGGTTAGGCAGGTGTGAACAGTGCAGGCAGGCTATCGTGCTTCCCCTTCCCCTTGCTCCTCTCCACCTTGCCTCCCCTCCTGAATTTCCAGCAGCTGCTCCACACACGTGCTGACCACCAGGCCTTGCCTTGGACCCTTACAAGAAGCGTCCCCTTTACCCCCAAGCCCAGTTCCAGACCACTCTGGAATGTCTGGCTGTGGTAGCAGCAGACCCCAGAACCTTCTGGTTCAATGCAGGTGCAAAGCTGAACTGCCTGTCACCACGCCGAGGGTGGTCCCCGAGGGGACAGAACTCTATAAAAGGGGTGCAAGCCCATCACACCCTTGCTGACCCACCACCTGCAGAGCAGGACCCGAAGCTAAGAGCCTGCAGAGCAGGGCAACACCCGGAAAAAGACCTCGCTGGAACGAGGGTTGGTGATGTATCTGTCCTGTCTTCTCATCTCTTTCCATCTTCACTTTTCTCCTAGGAGTTAAAGGGTTATAAAATCCCACCCATTTTCCCTGGTTCACTCCCATTCACTAGTTAGAACAGTTGTTAACTGCAGGGGTGCACTGGTGGTGGCTGCACCTTGTGTGTTACCCTCGGAACAGGACTGCATGTGCTCCCTCCTGCCCTGGTATTTCACCCACGTGCTGGAATCTGATTTTCACAAATAAGATTGTTCTTTTGGGGGGGTGCTTCTGGAGATGCTAAAGAAAACCCAAAGCATGGCACAGAGGCCTTTAGCTCTCCCAGCATAATAACCCTTCCTGAGACAGCAGAGTGGGGATGAAGAGAAGAGAGGAGCATCTGAAAAGTGGGATTCAATTCCTGAGTGGACACAAGGAGCAAAGCTGGTAGGCATATGCTTCGGCTAAAAGGGGGTGGTGGCAACTGGAAGCAGCAGAGGAGGAGATGATGTGATGTGAGGTGACTGGCAGGCATGGCAAAGGCCTCCGAGGAGGCAGAAAGAGGCCACAGGATATCATGGGTGAGGGGTGAATATTTGCACTGTGCTCTTTTCACCTAGCCCTGTGTAGATACCACCGAGCCCCCGACACAAATTAGTCCGAGTTTCCAGGTGGGAGGAAGGGGATACAGGTGGAAGGTGAGGGCTTGCCTTATGCCTTCCCAGCAGTATCTCTGCAAGAAAGCTCTTTCCCATGCCCTTGCCTGGTTCCTCTCCTCGATTCCCACAGCAGCCCCATATTTACTCAGAGAAGGGTTGTGCCATGAAGAGGGTATTGTGGTTTACCATCTCCGGCCCCACTGTTTATCAGACACTAGTTGTCCCAGCTGGTGGCATAGAAAGATTTCATTTAACCAAGAGCATGAAAACCACAACCTGGAGCAGAGCAGCTTTTGTAGCATGACTTAATCTGAGAGCAAATGAGCTGGGATCAAAAAAGGTCACGGTGACAAAGTGGAGTTAAAAGCTGACTTAGATCAACATGCTCAAGCAACTCGGAAACAAAGGGAGACAAAGGGAATAAGGAAATAATATGTGATTATTTTTTTTTTAAATCAATACAGGCTCAAAAAAATAGATAAACTGAGGTTCAAATTAATGTGCATTCGCTCCATCAGCAATACTGCTTCTTTTGATCCCACTGTTTTGGTTTGGTTTCTGAAGTAGTGTGTGCATTTGCAATAGAAGTGGTAGATTTGACAAAAGGTGGGTAAAACTCTCCAGTGAAAAGGGGGGCTGCCTGCAGAAGCTCTTGTATGCGGAGGATGGATTCCAAATCAAATTTACATATGCCAAGCTTAGGAAACCACAATCAAAACTGACAGGAGATTTGAGGAGAAAAAAACCAACAACACCTTAAAAATGTAGATGCCAATGGGAGCAGGCATGTGCTGGGGGACATGGTCAGGTTCCCCCTGTCTTCCCATCGTTCAAGAGCATTGCCTTGTCAAAAATCATATAAATCAAATGTACTCAGAATCTTTTTAGTGTACCAAGTGGTGCTTGTGTTCGTTTTGTGTGCAGTTTGTGTGTGGCATGTCATCTCCTTAATCATTCCTCAGTGCAACATGGTGCCCCTGTGCTGACTCTTGAGAAAACAGTGCCCGTGTCTACTACAGGTAGTAAATGAAGCAGTGTATTTATTACCTAGGAGAAAATTCATTTGGGCTGCTTATTTTTGCTGGGTCACAGTCCAGAGTAGCCAACAAGACATTCACCAAGGGCAGGACACCATGTGCTCTGCCTGTTATGTTAATGCATTCATGTTCCCATACTGAAAGTATTTTTCTTCCACTACATTGCAGTAGTTCTACCTTGCCATTGCCCTTGTAAAGGAATAAAGCATTTCCCACTGATAATAGAGATTTAGGTATGCACTGTGTTTTTCTGGTTTCCTCTTTGCTCAGGTGTCTTTTTTCAGCTGGCTATTTCTGTGACTCATTTGAATGTTCATTCTAGCTTTTTAGTTCATTTTTTATGCTAGCCAGGTGAAGAAGGGCAGAATCACTTTTGACAATTTAGGGTTAAAACTTTGTAAGGGCTTTCTTTCATGTCAGATACTAATTTAAACTTTCAGAAAAGGAAAAAAATTTAAACAGTTTTGGCTTAAGTCCAGCTTGTAAGGAAAGTTTGCAGCCCTGAATGGTGCTTCATGCACATGATCAATGTTTCTGATTTTGGTGGTAAGGCTTTTATGTGTATTAAAGTATCACACTGCACATTTTTTCATTAAGCAAAGTTGCAAAATGGAAAAAAAAATGGGATAACGAAGCAATCTATTTACTTATGCCAGCTCTGGGAAAATTAGTTTCTGCCCGCCTCCCTTTCTTTCCATTGTAGTTACCTTATGTGTTATATGTAGGTAGGAAACAGAAAACATCCCAACAGCAAATTAATGAATTTCAGAAAGCTCCCTGGTACAAAGTGGTGGCTTTTGGTTGTAAATTGCTTCACAAATACCAGCAAAATAAAAGTGCCAGCAGGTGCCAAACAGTGACCGAGACACCAGTGCTTATTGTAGTGACTGCTCTTTGCTTTTCTACAGGATGGTTCACTGTTGACAACAATTACTTTCCATGATGTTTAAGGATTAAGGGTTTATTTGGAAAGATGACCTAGAGTGATTTTTTTCATATGGTATGCTGGGAAGTGCTGACTTTCCTATGTATGTACGGGAAAAACCTGATTTGGTAAGAGAGAGTTAGGACGTAACTCAGAATGCAAAAGATACAGGTTTGCTGCATGCATTAAAGAACCTGACACAAATGTTAAAAATCAGCTGAAGGAAGTGTTTGTGGTATTGCTGGATACACTGCTAATGCAAAATAGTGTTACTTCAGTATTAAATGCAAAACATAATCATGCATGAAATTAAATTCCCAGTCATAGATCTTGCCCTTCCCCCTCCAGTCCCATTAAAGACTGGGCACCTCTGGAGGATGTGCAGATTTATGTGAGGGATTTTCTGGCCTGTAAAGGAAACCTGGAGGGATTGCCTTAGGTGTAGGCATCAGCTTATAGGTGCCTGTGTGCACTAGAACCTCGTGGAGCTGCAGCCCTGTGCCAGCCATTGTCCTCACCAGGCACTTTCCAGTGACACGTCACATGCCCTGAGCTGGGGTAATATTGATTTTGGGATCACATGCCTGAACTAGTTTCATTTTGCCTCCCATCCCAAACGGGAGCTAACCTCCAGCTGGGATCAAGCCCTGGAGGTTGCTCCAAGCCCTTTCGCTGCCTGTACTTTGCAGGAGGTTTTACCCAGCTCTGCCATGACTGTTTTCCAGCTCTGGCAGCACAAGCCCCAGCGCCAGACACATTCACGAGCTGAGGTTTGCTTAAGCCTGACCCAAGGCATGAGTCCCTCTCACCTGCTGGTGGCATCTCTCTGCATAGCTCCACAGCAGCTCTGTTTCATGCCACTGCTTCTGGGGGGATGCTGGCCTAAGGCCAACAGCCTCAGGCAGCTGTTACCCCCCAGCTCAGAGTGACTGGAGAAATGAAATAAATTGGGTTTGAGGGCGGAGTTTGAAGTATAGAAAGGAAAAGTAACTGTTAAAGGGAAGATGCAGTCCTCCCCTGCGTTCAACAGAAGTTATTCCTCATCTTTTTCTAGCAAGCCTCACTCCTGGAACACTGACTGAGCAGCTTGCCCACTTCACCAATCCAGTATGGTCCTGGGCTCCTCCAGGCCTGTCGCCCACCCATACGCACCGGCTGCCTGCTCTCGTCCCAGCGAGTCACAGCACGCGTGGCTCAACAAATGGGCATCCACAAGTTTTGAGCCCTCATCACTCTGCCTCTCTCACGCCTCCCTCAGGGGCTCCCACAGGGCAGTGTCTCATGCAGAAGCTGCCCAGTTGCCCAGCAAACTGCACGGGCACCAGTGTGTTTCTTGGCTTTTGGCAGGGAGCAGCGGCATCCCTGGACATGTGCCCAGCAGCTGACAGGCTCTCTGCCCAGCTGCGTTTCAGTGATTAACCTGCTACCTCCATCTGTCAGCTTAGGGATTTCTACACTACATCAGAAAGAGAGGAAAGTTAAAGATTTGCTTGAACTCTCCAGAGACAGAATGATGCCTCAAAGGTAGGCACCTGTCTGGATGGTCAGCTAGATATCTACTATGTGGTTGGTGCAATACAGAGAGCTGTAAATAAAGCCCATTACAGCTCATCTTGCAGACATTACTCTCCAAAGAAGGCTTGGAAAAGCCAAGGGAATGCATTTTGCAAGGCAAGACTCTAAGAGGTAACTGTCCTGTTTGCTCTGCCCCTGAACTCAACCCCTTTTCTGCAAGGAGCTTCTCAGCATGCTGGTGTCTGTTGGCTTGGGAAAAGGGCCCCTGCCAAGTTCTTCAGGCGTGGAGTAGGTCATTCCCTTCTCATTTTTAAAGTGTCATGGTTAATTTCTAATGAGAAGTGCCTTTGAACTTCTGAACTTTAAACTGAGCGGAGGAGGCTCTCCCTTGAGAACATCAAAACCTGTAGCTGTGCTCAGGGGAACAATTCATGCCACACACTCATCATGCCGAGAAGTTATCCTTAGCCTTTACGTGGATCATGCATCATTGAATATATTGATATACATGAGTAAATAAAATAAAGCCAGTAGACTAGGATGCACATCCCTGAGAGCAGAATTTACTGTGCAGGTTATTAAATGGACTGACATACCACTTGTCTTTCACAAAGAAAATCTCTCCTATCTTAGAACAAAGCAAACAAGCACACATATATATATGTTTGTACATATTGAAAGAATGAGATACAAAGACTTTTTTATATCCCTGCCTTATATTATGTCGTAAGAATGGGAAAGAGAGATCAGGCTTTTATAAAAACTGCTATTTCCTTGATACAAGAGCAAAATTATTAGCCAACAACCCCACCAACCACTTTTTCATCTTTTCTTAACAAAATTAAATACTTATACAGCTCAATAAGTTAGTATCACCACTACAAAGTGATGCAGCCAACACATAAAATGGCAAAACAGAAAAAAAACCCTTAGGATAAGTAGAAGAGACTAGAGTAATACAGCACACACCCCCTCCCCCCTTTGCCAATAAAAATGTTCTTTCCCTTCTCCTTACAGATATCTACAAGTAGGGATCACAGACAATGTCTGATCACAGGGCTTCTCTTTATTCACAGCACTTCTTCTGCATTAGATATTCATACCTACTACTACCCACCACCTGTATATCTCTAGGACTTTTCCTTACTAGAAGTGGGATGGGCATATCATAATTACAGCAATTCATTAGCCCTATCAGGCATTATCTAGATTTACTTGGAAAACAGAGAGGCATTTCCTTTGTAAAAACCTCTGGTCTAAAATGGTCTATCAAGACATTAATTTAATTAGGATTTTGCTTTTCATACCTTTCCCGCCCCCCATCTACACCATTTGTTCCCTTCCTTTAGTGTGCTTAATCCATTAAAAAAGATTTCCTAAAAGAGCCAGCTGTGAATTGCGGGTCGTTACCTCTCATCGGCTCCCCTCCAGCAGCAGGTTATAACCAGCTATGACATTCTGGCTTGGTTTGTTTGTGCAACAGCTGGGATTTTTGTAACGGGGAAGTAAGGTGCTTGAGTAATCTAAGCTTGGTTTTAATAGGGCTGCAGCAGCCTGGAATGGAGAGGTGTTTCTGAGGTTCTTTCCCTGTTGGTTTCCAGCATTTAATGCCAATGTCACTCATGCCTGGCCAGATAAGCTATCTCAAGCCTTTCCTGATACTGCAGTGGGCAATAAGGATAGTGTTGAGCATTTCTGCAGGCATGCTCTGTACTGTTGCAACGCAGGGTTTTTCACTTTAGAGTGCCATCAGCTTCAGCTTTACTGTCCCAATATATTTGTTACCTTGGGGCAGTACCCAGAGCTTTGATAGTGGCCCTGTGTAATCACTCTCTTGTGCATGTATGTTGGAGTTATTTGTACTCATCAGTAGAGCTTGCCAGATTTTGTATGAAAAGGATGAAGTTGTCAGCTCATGTAAATTTGCTGTAGTCCTACTCTGCCTAGTTCCTTCCTTCAGAACAACCAGCCCACTGGCTTGCACAGTTATTTCTGCACTGTGCATCCTGGCAACTTTTGGTCTTATTGAATGATTTCTGCTCATGATCAGCTCACTAAATCATATCCAAAACTGATTGCCAGTGGTTCTTTCTTCATTATGAGTCTGATCCTGGTAGCTTTTGTTATTATTTTGGAAACAGTGAGGGATCAACACTGTAAAAGACAAATCAGTGAGGGATTTATTTTGTTATGTCAAAGAGTATTTTAATGTAGGTGTGAAGCAGCTGTGAATACTGTTTCTCCAGCTCCCAGACCATTTTCTGATGCCCATTTCAGGAAGGATCTCTAAATTGTGATAGTAAGGGTTGACTTTGCCTTATGTATTATAAAACTTACAAATTTCTCTTACTTTTATTGCTTCTTAAACAAAGACAATACTACTATGTAATGATTAGCGATGGCTCTTTGCTGAGAGCAGGGGTAATGTTTTAATGTGTTTGTGCCTGGGGAGCAATCTTCAGATTAAAAACCCCAAAGAAATGCAAAATCTTTCCCACTTTTGTAGGCTGTGACAAGAGAAGGGTGCAGAGTGTAACTTCCCCATTTGGCCAGGCCATGGCTAGCAATGTGACTCTCACTTTGCACCTGAGTATGCAGAGACATCTTAACAGAAATGGCTTTGTGTGATGACTGCTGCATGTATGTTTGAGGGGCAGGGTTGCTGAAAGCAACTCTGAAAACAACTCTTTCTGAATACATAAATCACAGAAGGACTGTGTTTGAAGATGGTATTGTGTCTAGTGGAGGTGATACAATCTACACAGCATGTACATATCTGAATTGAGTCATTATTTTGAATAATGATCCACACTTGCTCATTTTCCTGTGAACAGTTATGAGGAAGAAGGGCTCAACCCCTCCTCAAGATGTGCCAGTCTGTGCCATTTAAAGAGCACTGACAACAGCCATGTGCATGACACACGAATAAACAGAGGTATTGGTCTATGCAACACCTGGCAAAAGTAATCGTGCAGTCTAACCACAGAGACACTCCTCTTCCTCTCCCTTCCCTTGACAGCCACTTTCATCATTACTTCTTTAGTGTCTCTGCAAGGGGCCCTTCATCCCGGTCACTGTAGCAACATTGGTAACAGCCTCACAAATGATGTAATCAGAGCTTTCCATAAGTCCACTTAAATTTGCAATTGCTTTGATGTAATATGACAACTGGGGTTTGGCAGCAGGTACAGCATGGGTAGCCCTGTCCCAGATTGTCCTTGCAGAGCATTACCTGACAAATGCAAGAAGTAGGATTCTCTCTAACTTTGATGTTCAAAGTCCAGAGAGTCACCCTTTTCTCCATATAAAATCGGTCAGGTGACTCCTACCCCAGAGGTAGGATTCAGTTCAAGATTGTAGACACCTAGATTTTGGAATCTAGTTGTATGTGTCTGCATGCTAAAAAGATGTCCAGGTGCCACAGTGGTCATTGGAGCTCCAGGCCATATAGTCAAAGGAGTCTGGAGAGCTACTCAGCTGATCAAATATAGTGTGAAATGGGATGAACTGTGTCCTTGAAGTGCCTGGTTTTTTTTACTGACTGAAAAAGGAACCAAGGCTAACAGATTTCTATGTCACCATCTATATTATAAATGTCATGGGACGGGATTTTTACTACGTTTAATGTTGAATCTCATATTTACAAATGCATGTAGAAAGAGTCTGGAAAGTTTTCAGCATGCACAAATACAGGCTGGCAGCCACGTAGTTCTTTTGTATTGCTGGAGTTAAATTTTGCGCCCTCTTCTGGAAAAAATGCTTGGCATATTCATGTAATCAAATGTTTTTTAAAGGACATCTGTACAGTTAAGTCTTCTCTTCCTTTTTTGTAGAGCATCCTCGGCACAATGAACAATTTGTTACATGCTGTCTGTTCCTTCAGTTCTGATCACTTACAAGTATCAGTACATAAGGCTCCTGAGTAATGAATTTATCAGGTAATGAAGTTAATAAACAGACTCGGGTCTCTTGTGAAATATGGCTTACAAGTGAATACACCAAAGTTCAATGAAAACAAAGATGTTTTAAATTTTTTTTAAATTTTTTAAAATCTATTGGTATCTGTTCATCTGGAAAATCCAGAGCAGAAAACGACTCAACAAGTCTGCATATAATCTCAGCTAATGCTGTTTTACAGCGACATCACTCGATCAGCGTCTACACTGTTAAGATTTATGCAACTCGTTCATAATCAGATCAGTCACAGGAAAGCAAACAGCAATTATTATTTCACTTGTAAGAGGAAATGGCACTTTTCAAGGCTACATCACATGCCTTATCTCCCTGAACAAGCTGAAATGTGGCAGACGGATAATGCAAGCAAAAGAAATGGTTGGACCCAGCAAGTTTGACCTGGGAAAGAATGGCAATCTTAGAGGTCAAAAAAGAGAGCTACCAGTTCACCCACTCATGTGGAATGTTCATTGTCTGAAACTTGAAACATGTATGAAAAGGGGCATGAGAACCGGCAGAGGGACAGCTGATTTCACAAACAGGCCTAATTTCTTCTCCCTGGAAAAGCCTCTTTTCTTTCTGAAGCTCAGAGTGACTGGAGGGAGCTGACTATTTCAGTGAACCTTTTCAGCCTGTTAGCCAGGACTCTGCCAAAGATATTATGACCAGGGTTAATATCCATTGTTGGTTTGTTAAAGGTACAAACAGTAGTTTTGAAGGTACCTTGCAAAAAATTCTGCTGAGATCATACAGACTGGTGACTGTGGTAACTTCCTGTGCCATTTTATTTTTTCCTATTCAAATGAGAACTTTGGGAGAGGCATCATTCAGCTAAATTGCACAAAACCATTGACAGAACTCTGCAGATCCCAGGCCAGTTCTCTTCTCTGGCCTGGATAAGGCAGGATCAAGTCAGAGACCAGCCTGACTGTTGACTCTGCTTTGCTGAGCTGTTAAGTGTTAGCTTTGCTAATTGTCCTTGAAAAGGGATGCAGTACCTTGATGAGCTGGAAGATGGGTACAGGGAGAAGTTTGAAGCTCCCATAATCTAAGGGGAAATGGTTAGTGAGCTGCTATACCATTGGGTAAAAAACTGGCTAGATGGCTGGGCCAAAAGAGTTTTGGTTAATGTGCTTTAAACCATACAGTGGCCAGTCATAAGTGATGTTCCCCAGGGCCTAGTGTTGGGGCCAGTTTTCTTTTATGTCTTTATCAATGATCTGGACGAGTGCACCCGCAGTAAATTTGCAGATGACACCTCATTGGGCAGGAGTGTTGATCTGCCTGAGGATCTACTGAGGCACCTGGAAAGCCTGAATCAATGGCCTGAGAACAGCTGCATGGGATTCAACAAGGCCAAGTGTCGGGTCCTGCACTTGGGTCACAACAACCCCATGAAACACTACAGGGTTGGAGCAGAGTGGCAGGAAAGCTGCCCAGAGGAAAGGGACCTGGGGATGCTGGTGGACAGCCTGATGAGCATAAGCCAGCAATGTGCCCGGGTGGCCAAGAAGGCCAACAGCATCCTGGCCTGCATCAGGAATAGAGTGGTCAGCAGGAGTAGGGAAGTGAATGTCCCCCTGAACTCGGCACTGGTGAGGCTGCACCTTGAGTACTGTGTTCAGTTCTGGGCCCCTCATTGCAAGAAGGACACTGAGGTGCTCAGGTGTGTCCACAGAAGGACAGTGAAGCTGGTGAAGGGCTTAGAGCACAAGTTTGATGAACAACAGCTGAGGGAAGCGAGGTTATTTAGCCTGGAGAAAAGGAGTCTGAGGGGAGACCTTATTGCTCTCTACGACTCCCTTAAAGGTCATAGCGAGGCGGGTGTTGGTCTCTTTCCCCAAGAAACAAGCAATAAGACAAGAGGAAATGGCCTCAAGTTGTACCAGGAGAGGTTTAGATTGGATATTAGGAACAATTTCTTTACTGAAGGGGTTGTCAGGCACTTGGAATAGGTTCTCCAGGGAAGTGTTGGAATCACCATCCCTGAAGGTATTTAAAAGATGAGTAGATGTTGCACTTAGGGATGTGATTTAGTGGTGCACTTGGCAGTGCTGGGTTTATGGTTGGACTTTATGATCTTAAAGGTCTTTTCCAACCTAAATTATTCTAGGATTCTATGATTCCATGCAAAGATGTGCACCCACCACCTTGGGGAAAGGACTAACGCTGGCTTATATATAAAAAAATTATGTCCAATCCTTTTGCTATTCCACAAAGAGCAGGCTGGGTCTGAAGTTGCTCTTTTAACCACAACTGCACAAAAAATGACTTGTTAGAAATGCCCATATTTTGCATCCATAAAGGTCCAGGGTCCTACTATGCAGCTTCTGCTCACTGCTGGGTGTTGCAGAAACCACCAGACTTCCCTGTGTGGCAGGCAGAGTCATGCAGCTTGTGCAGAAAACCAGCATCTCCTGCTTCTCCCAGAGCCATCATTCAGTCCCCTAAAATTGAGAGCTCTGCACCCCAGCAGCCCTAGAGAGCCACAACTGCTCCTCACTCCCAGGCTTCCCTGTGTGAATTGCTGGTGGCTCCTTTCTCCTTCAAATATGAATGGCAGTTTGGCTTCCTGCACTTTGGCTGATCTTGGATCTGAACACATTTTCATACTGGGACCTCACAGCGACAGGGCACCAAGGCTTTCCAAGGATGGGAAAAACCTCGTTTGGGGAACTGAATTTACTGTGAGTTCCCAAACTCTGCACTGCAATGCAGGAATGGGTCTGCTCACATTTTGATACTCCATAAGACCAACATGGAAGCATGGGGATGCAGAGCCTGCAACAGGAATGGAAGGTGAAAAAGAATGAGAAAGCAGAAGAAAGAAACTTCTGTGATCCCAGGAGACATGGAAATACAAGGCACTTCAGAATATTCTGTCCATGGGCAGGGAAAACACAAGCATGAAAAGTAGGAGCAAGCCCTGAGCAAGAACCTGTCAGCACTTAGGACTGTTTTGACATGGAGCTAGGAAGGCATAGCAAAACGAGATATGTGGTAAGAAAGATTTACTCTCCATTTAACAGGTCTGGGAATGTGAAGGAGTTCATGATGTAATACACAAACCATGGGTCACACCTATGAGCCATGAGCCTGAGCCACCTGCTCATTTTGAATGGGATTTATCTCTCTTAGCTGTCTAAAGTTTAGTATTTAGCCTAAGCCACTGACTCTAAGTTCCATGTCTACTGGATGGATGCTTTCAG
Organism: Chaetura pelagica; assembly: GCF_000747805.2. NCBI lineage: Eukaryota > Metazoa > Chordata > Aves > Apodiformes > Apodidae > Chaetura > Chaetura pelagica. Next base: position 1,903,332 of record NW_009970720.1, read on the forward strand.
AGGGTGATCCACCCCACTGACCTCATACACATTGCCCTCTGGTGACACCCATCTGCTTTCACTTGCTGCTGAAAGAGTTTAATATTATTACCTCAGACATCCCCTTTAGACTGCTGAGATGAGTGAGGTGAGTCCCATCTCCTAAGCACTGCTCAACTCAAGAGATAGTGCTGTTGAAATGAATGAGTGCATCTGTGCACCTCTGGAAGAGCATCTTCCTGGAAAGGTGACAAACTGCACATGCTTTTCCCAGTGTGACACCTGTCTGCATCATCTCCTGTCTGTGGAAAGACCCTGTGGTCACACCTCAGAAGGATTTCTCTCCTCTTAGCTTAGTTGCATGAGCCTGGCATTAAATAATATGCTAGAGACTCAACAAAAAAAATCTGCTTTTAGCATAACAAGTGGGTTGGCTTTTACATGTGTGGAAGGGTCTGGCCTCAAATTATGGTGGAATCAAGGTATTGTACTGCAGATGGCTTGAACACAGCAAAAAGGTCACATCAGGAAAGGGGAAGGAGTGCACCTTTGTTCATTGTTTTCCCAGGAGTTGCTGGTATTTATGTAATTCACTGGCTGCGCGCGCCCTGGCTGCCAGAGTACAAAGCTTTTGAAGCATCTTTCTTTACTCAGGCAAACAGCAGGTGGGATCAGTGGGCAACACAGTCATCCTCATATCAGCCTACCTTTCAGGGGTAAGGATGCTAGGTTTCCTCTAAGTTTGCTCCCTAGGGAAAAGGATGTGTCTGACCAGGACCTTGAGAAATACAGCATTCGCATTTACTGTGTTACTTGTGATAGGGTGAAATTTCACACTGTTTTGCAAGTCATCTGGAATGTGTTTGCCTTGGCATGTCCTCTTATTGCCCTCAGTTGAAACACAGCCATCTCCTCAGGTGTCTGTTCACGCAGATCTTGCTCATTGAGTCCTTCAGTAACTCTGGGAGGAAGGCATGGCAGGCTCCTGCTGCTCTGGTCACAGCTACAGGGTCCTTCTGGTGATCCATGGGAGACAAGGGAGGGTTTATCACTGGTGCTTAAAGAATTGGGATCTGATTAACATACACCTCTAGGATGCCCACTTGGAGTGGCTCTGGACCTGTTCTTGCCACTTGTTAAAGAGACTGCTACATTTCCTGGTATGGAATGGAAGGAGCTGATAGGAGTTTTTGAAACGAGTATATTCTGTGCAAAGTGAGCTGGATGGAAATGTCTGGGATTTTTTCTCTTCTTTGGCACTCAGTGCGGAGTAGAGAAACTCCTGTATGAGAGGTTTTGTCCTAAAAATACTGCTTTTCCCAGGACAGGTCTAATGCTAACTTTGCCTTGTGAGTAGGCCTGAGTATGTGTTGGTCAAACCATCATGATACTCTTCAGTCATGTTACCTGAGAGGCTTTTACATGTATTCACTTGCACTTCACAGCACCTCTGTGGGGGCAAGAACAGCTTTTCACCTGCTTCATTTCCTACCTGAAGTCCTTTGCCACATTTTCACTCTTCTGTCATCACATCTGTTTTTCTTGCACTTTTCCCTTTTGCAGCCCTAAGCCAAGAATATTAATAACTCCTTCCCTCTGTAGTGACTCATTCAACTTTACCCCACCTCGTTACTTTTTTTTTTTCCATTTCAGGTGCCTTGGCTATCTCTGTGTTGTTCTGAAGTGTTTCAGTTGTTACAGGGCCAATTACATCCCCCCTACGACAGCATAACCTTGTATTGCACAGAATCTTGGAGTGGTCGGGGTTGGAAGGGATCTCTGAAGATCATCCAGTCCAACCCCCCTGCCACAGCAGGATCACCTAGAGCACATCACACAGGAACATGTCCAGGCAGGCTTTGAATGTCTCCAGTGAAGGAGACTCCACAACCTCTCTGGGTAGCCTGTTCCAGTGCTCTGTCACTCTCACAGTAAAGGAGCTTTTCCTTATGTTTAGCTTGAACATTATTTTCTGCCCTTGAGGATTAATGTCTCAGCTGCCCTTTAATTGTAAAATTATTGCAAGAGTGTTCTGGATGTGGGGATTCATTCCCATTTTGATGAAAGAGAGGAACACAGGAAAAAACATGCATAAAATTGCCATCTGCCTCCCTCTCACAAGGTCCCATAAAGCTGTCTCTCATGGTCACTTCTAAGGCAAGCTCCATTTGCAGGGGCAGTCAGCCCCACATTGCTTTGAGGCAGGAGGTTTGCCTTTGCTCTTGCAAGGGAGAGGTGTGTGTATGTGACAGATGTTCTGCTGCTTTTCTCCGTCATTATAAAAACGTGAGTAAATGTGGTATTGATTTGTTACACGCGCTCATTTTTCCCTATGTATTTGTCTGATCCTGTTCATGGTACTTTGTAAATGCTACTTTTAATAGGTGGGATTGGTGAATGAGTCCGTTCGATGTCACAAGCATCAGTTCTCCAGGCATCGTTACATCAACCTTTCAGCAGAAGTAAATCATAGTAAGTGACCTGACTAGTAGTCCTTTTAAGCACATGAAAACATTTGGTTTCCTCATACCATACCGTATCATTTCGTTTCTCACATCTGAGCCTTGCAGTATTTGAAAACAATTCTCTATCTTTTCTTGATGGCTTCTGTATTTATCTTTTTTTTTTCTTGTGAGTAGACTTTTCTCTAAATTGCCCCAATATACTGTATTTTCCTTTTCTAAATCTTTCC
>NW_009970720.1:1906289-1925990 GCF_000747805.2 Chaetura pelagica
TTTCCCTAACTTAATCTAGGATTTGACATCTACCAGACAATGCATAACAGGCTGAAGATCTACAATAATCCCATGTTTGAACATCGCAGCTCTAGAATTTGGAGCTCCTCCCACCTTCTTCTCAGCTTTTCTAATGGGTGGTCTCTGTAGGCACTGAGAGAAGAAGACAAAGCTGCAGCTGCAGGTGCAATGCACGTGCTAAACGCCTGGAGTTCAAATCTAGGTCAGTGCTACAGATCCATTTTTCTAACCTTCAGTATCATGGAGACACTCCTGTAGGGGACATTTAAACCCCTATTTAAACTCAAACGTTTTCCCCAGGTGGTAGAGGGGAGCCTCACTAGTAGGGTAATGTTTGTGACCCTGTGCTGTCTAGAGGGCTTAGCCCAGGCAGGGGTCTTGGCTGTCCTGACTGGACAGTGGTTCAGCCGTTCTCAACTGAGACACTTGTGATAATTTGAGTAACTGACCTAGTGCCAATTTCTATTAAGATAACTAAACTGTGTCTCTATGAAATTTCTTCTCAAATTTAACAGACTATTTTTTGTCTTGAGTACAGGGCACTTCCTGGAAACCTTTACTAAAAGTAGGCTTTGTACTCCATGGTCCTGAGATGCAAATTCTGTGGGAACATAACATACAGACTCTAGAGCCGGTGCTTTCAGATTACAGAGATAAAATAGCTACAGAAGGTGCACAGGTACCAAATGACCATTACAAATAGCACACAGAGGTCCCTTCCAACCCCTACTGTTCTGTGATTCTGTGATCTGCCAGTGTCACAAATAGGTCACTTAAACTTCCCTTTCAGGGGGTGGTCATCCTAGCTCCAGGATGAAGTACAACTGAAGAAACTTGCACTAAGACATCTCACCTAACCCAACTTGAGTAGACTAACATTTCAGTTTATGCCTAGGATCTCTCTATAGGCAAGACAGTCAACAGAGGGGGACAGATACCATATCCAAAAATAGTTGTCTGAGGTAGGTGGAGTGAGTGGCCTCTTTCTTTCTTTCTCTTGGCAGTAGGGAGAGTGGAAGCTAGTTATTTGATTCTTATTGTCCTCTTTGCATCCATTTTTTGGACATTAGAGGATTTCCATCTTCAGCTGTGACAACCTGATACCTTCAATCATATAATGTTTGATAGAAGGTAATATCTTTTTATGTTTGCAGGATAGTGATCTACCTGACTGGGGAGAGACAGGATTAGTTATTTGCACTTTCTGCACACTGAAATGAACAATAAGTCCCTGATCTGCTACTTTTCAGTCACTTTGAGGTCTGTCATATATCTTTGAGAACATTTTTCCTCCAAACTAGCCATACTCTGAACAGTGATTTCTAATGAACCTAATTACAAACCCGTTTATCTCATTATTCCACTGCATTGAGCTACTGTTGTAGGCAGCTTTGGGTCTGCAAGTGATAGAATCTTAGTGGTTTTATGTAACTTCTCTCTATAAGAAACTTATTGGTAGGAGATTTATCTTACAGCCTTTCTTGTGTTAACACTTCTTTGTGTCCCCATCACCTGCCGAAGAACATAATGTTTTCTGTAAATAATACTTGACCTGTATTCAGGATATCTCATTTTACTGTGTATTGTTCTCTGTTTTCACAGAAGTGTCTCACAGAGGTTTGGACTCTGCAGATACTCCGGACACAGTTCTTGCAAAACTGGTTATGTCTAATGTTTTGTAGCTGTTCCAAAACACCTTCGGCAGTATCTGCTCTCTCACCTATTTTAACAATTTCTCATTTATTAAGTCTGAATGTTCTGTTGCTTGCATGGGCCTGGATTTTTGAGCTGACCTTGGAAAGTGCAAGGCATGTGGCAGTACTCTTGTTAATAGCAGTAGTAAGGCACAGAAGATTGCAAGGCAGGCTGCATGGAAAGCAAAGGTGAGCAGTCTGAAGAAACACTGAAACTGGACTTAGGATCAGCTTGAAGAAGAAAAGAGGTGCACCCCCACAAAGTGATACAGCAGCTCAGGATTCAGTTCAAAGTACATAAATCACCAAGGTGGCTTAATTTTGAATTTGTTCTGTCTGCTTTCAAGAAGGTAAATATCTGCAGAGGATCTCCTTTGCAATACCTTTGTGACTAATACCTTCGGCAGGTCTCTAGTACCAATGGCTTTGCCATCGATGGAGAATGAATTGTTGTGAGCTGCAGAGTCAGCTGGGCTGGCTGCTGTGGACACTGGTCATGCACAGTTTTGGTACCTTCCTAAAGGCACAAGAATTACAGGTTGCATCTACATTGCTAAAGGAAATCCTGGGGATGAGACAGTGTTGGACAACAGCAGTGAGAATGATGAAGGTCCTGGTGAAGTCCCAGTGGCTGTGTGGGCAACTGCACCTGGAGACTTCAGACTTTAAGAACAGGACCTCAAACAGCCAGGAGCCACCTGGAGTCAATATGTTGCATCTGAAAGGGGCTAGAACACTAATAAGGGGCCCTACTGCTGCTTCCTTATATTGGGGCAGGGTACAGCTCAGTCAGCTTTAGCTAAAAGATTTACCCCAAAATTGTCATGCAGATTTGCAGACTTCAGAAAGAGGCAATCCCAAACAATTCCTTCCCAGTTTAGAGCAATTACAGTAAACAAAACACCTGCAGGTACACAAGCATGTGTGGCTAGTGCCATTTTAGTTGCCCTAATGTATCTTCCAGCACCCTGACTGCAGGATGTGGGTCTCCTCTATCATATTTGCCAGGCCTGTGGAAAGTCTCAGATACTTTCAGGGCTTTTAAGATGGCCTGTGTTTAAACACCTCAGTTGTTCCCTTCACTCTTAAATTGGATGAGCTTTCCTCTCAGACCAGATTAATCAGATTTAGTTCAGGAGTGTAACTGGCTTGCCCTCCCCCTGCAGAGAGGAGGGGAGAGAGGTACTCAATTTACCTAAAATTTGATCCCCTCCCTTCTGGAGGTCTCTATACAAGTGCTGAAACAGAGTGTAAATACTGGTTGACAATGTTTAGTACTCAGATTACAAGTATGCTTAGAGATTATCCTATTTATCACGGTCTGCCCAAATAACAAACAAGTAAACTTTAAACTTTTGTGATTTATTTTTTTTTTCCCCCTAACTAAGCAGACAAAATGACCAACTTCTCAGGGTGCCACTCCAGCTTGGACTTCTCTTTGTCCACTGAGTGCAGTGGGAGTCCAATACCTCAGTGAAAGGTCTCAATCTCATGGCACACCTGAGCTTCTCAGCTGAAGAAGCAATTCACCTTTTGAGATAAGGCAAAATGTGTCCAGACACTACCAGAAAGTTCCTTACCTGGGACCACGCGAAACTGCAGGATTCTGCAGCTACACCTGAGAGGTCAAACACCCCAATCTATTTGGAGAGACTCCCTTTTCTGGGCACAGGGCTGGAAGCAAGGATAGCCAGATCCCAGGTTCTGCTTTGGACTAGCCAGTGCACCTTTGTCGTCCACTTTAGTGTACAATAAGGTACTACTTCAAAAGCATGCATGCTTCAGACTCAGTTTTAGAGACATTTTATCATTAAGACCTCACCTTGCTGATAAAATCTATTACTTTGCTTAAATCTTATTTCTTTTAAGCTCCCTTAAAAAAAAAAAAAAAAAGAAGCAACTCTTAAAGTATCTTTTTCGTCTCCTTCATAGAGCTCAAACACCTCTCCAGATAAGGAATACATCTGAGAATCGATTTTGGGTTAAGACCTAATTGACATTCGGGGCACTGCCATAATTCACTGAATGGCCTTTAGAGGGAGGCAGATCCAAAGAATCTATGGAGAGAGGCAAGTGTTTTGGAAGAACAGACTGCCAGATCTTGGTATAAAACCCGAAGCTGAGACACCTGGGTTGATCTCTTTGGCCCTGAGTAGTATTGGTTAAGACTGGAATACCCCTCACATTATTCCACTCTGAAAGGACTCATAGAGCAAAGGAAGGCAGGGCTAAATTATCTTAATCTGCTCATGTCAGAAGACCTTTCTGCTTTGTCATATGGGGAGTCTTCCTTTAGCCTTAAAAGCTCTCTGGAGAGTAGGATTTGGGGATGATAGAGACCTACAGGAGCACTGAGGGTTTTCATAAAATTTTGAAAGAGGTGCCCTCCTGTCCAATATTATAAGGCATAGTTTGAAGTAAGTCTGTGACCTGAAGCTTCCTGAGTTCTGTCTTCTCTCCTGTGAGGGACTGGGCAACAATCTTTTCTGAAAAATACCTAGGTGCAGACCTAGAGCCAAAATCCTAATGGGTGATCTTAAAATATTGCATATTTGATATGTGTAATGCTGTAATTCTACCTAATTGAAGCTTTTATTTTGCACTAAGAAGAATTTTAAAGACAGAAGATTACTTTAAAGAGCTTTAGAGATCAGAAATGGCAGCAAAATCTCTGCGGGTAAAGTTCCCTGCCCTTGCTATGTCCTTTTTATGTCTCAGTGGCACATTGATGGGGCAAGAATTTCCCAGTGGGTATTCAGCCAGGGCAGTGTGGCTGTGCAACACACTTCTGGCAGACCAGAGCTGTTTTATGGGGAGAAGGCAGATGTCCTAAATATAGCCTGGGATGAGATGATGAGTTAGAGAAGTTCATGCAGTTTTCAGCACGTGTACTTCCAGTTGTACAACTTCCTGGCTCAGTTTGGGCCACACCAACTGGCTCTTCCCAAGATGTATCAGCTCTGGAGTGTGCCCTGAGAAATCCTGAACACCAATCTGGCCTGTTTTATTTTGTGCCATAGACAGGGCCTTCATAGGCTCATGGAAGATTTACAGAGTGGCAGAAGTCTGGAAAAGGGCAAGCAGGGCCAAACTGGAAAACACCACAAATCAAAACAAGTAAATCTCCCCTCCCCCCCAAAAAAATACCTCACCCCACAACAGAACCACCAAGGAAATAAAAGTTCATACAGCTAATGTCAATTGTTGGATTTTTTGCTAACAGCTAGTGAAATAAACTATAAGTGCCTGTGAGATAATGAAGAGATGCATAAATGCCAGTACAGATAAGTCATGTCAAATCAATCTAATTCTTTCCTGATAGAATAGAAAGCCTTTTGGATAGGAAGCTGTACTTCATAGAATCATAGAATCATCCTGGTTGGAAGGGACCTTGAAGATCATCAAGTTCAACCATAACCTAAATCCCCCTACCATACCCTAATCTACCCATTCAGTGCTTAAATCATGTTACTATGCACTATATCTACATTTCTTTTAAATACTTCCAGGGATGGTGACTCCATCACCTCCCTGGGCAGCCTGTACTTAAAATGCTGTATACCTTGAGTTTTTTACACTCAATAAAAACAGTATGAAGTTTGCTGAAATCACCCTAAAGCAGAGACCCCAAACACCTGCTGAATCATCAGTGTATTTCTGTCCATGATGCCTAAAGAAAGGGTCTTCTGGCATTTGTGTTGAACCTGCTACATTTTGTCCTTAGCTAGCACGTAGGAACTCTTATTGCTGGCCAAGCTACAGCATGAACTATTGGAACTACATGTGTGTAAAGTATTCCCAATTCTGCCATACAATTTACATTATTTTTAAACTTGCACCTAGCTCCCCCATAGCCCCTGCTCTCTCTTGAGTGTGGGTGCTGCCCTAGCCAACACACCATGGTGCTGCCAGATAAGGCTCCTCTGGAGTTCCCAGGCTTAGGAAAGGAGGTGCTAGTCTGCTTTTATAAGAGATGCCATGCCCCAGACTTAGATAAACCCTGGTAAATGACATTAGTCATGGTGTATACCTTTTCCCTGATGTTGCTGAGGGAAGCTGTAAGCAGATTAATGAGTGCTGGGCATAAGTTGAAACTTGAATCACATATATTAATAACATACAAGGGTTGTGCAAGACAGCATTTCAAATGAAACGTGTAAACAATGTTTGATGTTTTACATGCTGTGGAAACCTTACCAGGTTTGTATACTTTTACACGTGTTCACCATAATTGGACTGAACATCCTAACAGATGGGTTTTAGTCTTTTGCCAATGAACTTCTGAATGTCTAGAAATATGAGTTAAAGGGGGGCGGGAGGGAGAAAGACAAACAAGGTTCACATTCTCATAAATTTCAAGGACAAAAAGGATTATCCACTGTAAAACCTCTCCTCCATCTAAGTTAAGTCCAGTTGAACATGCCAGCATAAAAAGCGAGAGGAACCATCATAGAATCATCCTGGTTGGAAGGGACCTTGAAGATCATCAAGTTCAACCATAACCTAAATCCCCCTACCATACCCTAATCTACCCATTCAGTGCTTAAATCATGTTACTATGCACTATATCTACATTTCTTTTAAATACTTCCAGGGATGGTGACTCCATCACCTCCCTGGGCAGCCTGTACTTAAAATGCTGTATACCTTGAGTTTTTTACACTCAATAAAAACAGTATGAAGTTTGCTGAAATCACCCTAAAGCAGAGACCCCAAACACCTGCTGAATCATCAGTGTATTTCTGTCCATGATGCCTAAAGAAAGGGTCTTCTGACATTTGTGTTGAACCTGCTACATTTTGTCCTTAGCTAGCACGTAGGAACTCTTATTGCTGGCCAAGCTACAGCATGAACTATTGGAACTACATGTGTGTAAAGTATTCCCAATTCTGCCATACAATTTACATTATTTTTAAACTTGCACCTAGCTCCCCCATAGCCCCTGCTCTCTCTTGAGTGTGGGTGCTGCCCTAGCCAACACACCATGGTGCTGCCAGATAAGGCTCCTCTGGAGTTCCCAGGCTTAGGAAAGGAGGTGCTAGTCTGCTTTTATAAGAGATGCCATGCCCCAGACTTAGATAAACCCTGGTAAATGACATTAGTCATGGTGTATACCTTTTCCCTGATGTTGCTGAGGGAAGCTGTAAGCAGATTAATGAGTGCTGGGCATAAGTTGAAACTTGAATCACATATATTAATAACATACAAGGGTTGTGCAAGACAGCATTTCAAATGAAACGTGTAAACAATGTTTGATGTTTTACATGCTGTGGAAACCTTACCAGGTTTGTATACTTTTACACGTGTTCACCATAATTGGACTGAACATCCTAACAGATGGGTTTTAGTCTTTTGCCAATGAACTTCTGAATGTCTAGAAATATGAGTTAAAGGGGGGCGGGAGGGAGAAAGACAAACAAGGTTCACATTCTCATAAATTTCAAGGACAAAAAGGATTATCCACTGTAAAACCTCTCCTCCATCTAAGTTAAGTCCAGTTGAACATGCCAGCATAAAAAGCGAGAGGAACCAGAGAAAGAAGAAACACCTGTGCCTGGATAATGTGACATTGTCCTCTCCTTTTTGTCAGTATGAGGAAAAGGTTTGATTTTCTGTGCTCACAGTAATTTGGGAGAAATTAAAAAGAGTTTAGATAGTTTGTGTATTTTAGACCTAGCAAGACACAATTCTTGAGGCAACATGTTTAAGATAAGGCAGTCCTGTTGCCATGTGCTACACATGCTTTCCCCCTCCTTTTTTTTTTTTCTTCCTTTTTTCTGTTTTTTGTTGTTGTTTTTGTTTGTTTTGTGGTTTTTTTTGTAGAATGTCATTTCTATAAACTTATCCTGACATTTCCTTTTACAAATGTTGACAGTACATTTTTAATAGGCCTAAGTTCTGTTGGCCTGATGCAGTCTGAACCTGATGTAACTCCATAAAAATTTGTGGAGTTTCCCTGGCATCAAAAGTGCAGTAATTTAGGAATGACTCAGGCTTTGAATTTCTTGGATTTTGCCAGTAGGAACTTGGAACCAGCAATTCAAAAATTACTTTTAATCGCATTGGGAGATCCCCATTTACTTTCAAAGATACAATCTTCATTGTCACATACTCTGGAACAGCACACTTGCATTCATGTTTAGAAGCTTAATTATGCATCAATTACATGGGGAATTTTAAAATAAGATTTGCTGATCTTTTTGTTTCATGGATTTTACTAACACATGCTGTTTATTTTGGTATCACTCTCAGAGCTGGCATGACTGATTTATCTGATGACTGATTTATTTGACTCCAGCCAGAAATATACTGCCAAAACTTCAACAAAGGGCTCCTTTGGAAAGGATTTATATTGTCTGAGTGCATTCTAACTATTAAACACTTTATGAAAATGTCCATTGATTCACAAAAGCTGCCTGGCAATTCTATAGCATTAAACAACTGAGCTTAACCAGTCCTTCCTCTTGATTAGCGTTTTTGCCTGCTGTAACTCCTTCTCCACCAGCCTAGTACTAGTGAAACATCTTTCAAGAAAGACAGCATTATGTCTGCACAAGGAAAATGAGAGACAGCTTGACTTTGTGTGCCCGTGTGTGTGCACAGAGCATGTTTTATGTCAAAGCTTGATCAAAAGAACAAATAGCAGGCTTAGTTCCTGAAATAGCTGGCATTACCTCTTGCGTGAGTGAGATCCTGGCTGTCAGCAAATGCCTATCAGAGACTTGTTTTCCATAGTCATGCCCATCACTGCTCTACAGCTAAAGAAGAATGTGCATTTCATTAGGGCATCCGTGTTCTACGGAAAGAGGGAGTGACGGGGCTTTGAACATCAAGCACAGTCTGAGTCCTGGTCAGCTGAAGGTCTATTCAATGAGGACTGAATGAGGTGGGATGGAGATGGGCTCCTCAGTTTGAGGTGACATTTTAAGAACTACAGTGCTCTACTTCTGCAGAAGTTTGGGCAAAAGTGTAACTCCCATCAGGCACAGACTGGGAGAAGGGAGAGAGGTGAGATATGGGAAAATTAGCTGCAGGAGGAAAGGAGGAAATCGATCTCTATGTGCACTTTGGTTTGGATTGAAAGTTGTGGGCATAAATTATATCAAACTAATCTGAGGCAAGGTAGGATTCATCTGCAGGTATCTGCTGAGTCAGGGTGGGATTCAGTCAAATCCTGCTCAGTATGTCTATACCTCCACTAATCATATGTTTTACTATCTATTTGCCCATCTAGACTGCTCCTCTGACTTGGTGTAAGTGTCTCCAAGGGATGGAATGGATCCTGTCCTAAAAGGGGACAGGATCCCTTATCCCTGTTGACTATAAGGGGATCATAGGATGACCTGCTTCCACACAGCACTTTACACCACAGAATCTGAAGTAGTCTGGAACAAATCTGAAACCTATGCTTAAGGTCCAGTACTGCAATTTTAGCCCCTCACCTATGCCCAGCTTCAGGTGCCTGATGAAGCAGGACAACATCTCCTAGGTAGGAAGGAAGAAGAGCTGCAGAACCAACATCACTCAAGACTACTAAGGTGTGACTCTGTTCTGTACACAGGATTGCAACCCCCTTGCAAATCTCAGCTGTTGCAGAGGACATGAAGGTCACTCAGAGCATTGCCTCTCCCTGCCAGCCTCCCTAGACTCTTCCCTAAACTGGTCATTAACTGGATGGGTTTTGTCCAGATTCCATTTGAAATGCTATTTGTATTTGATACAAGGATGATAACGTACAGCTTGATTACTGCCTCTTCCATTTTGGACTGTTTCAGGTATGTTAGGAGAATATGGTTTGGCAGTGAAAGCAGCACAAAGGCATCCCAGAGATGGGATGAATGTGCATGTGCTGCCTTTGCTCACAGCTGGACATCTCTCAGCATTATCTAGGTCAAACCATGGGCATCAAATGTGCTCTGCAAGCACAGAGAAAAACACCTATTCCAAATTCAGATAAAAAGTAGGAAATGTATACAAAAAGGCACAAGAGAATTTAGTATCAACCAACCTTTGCAGATGAAAAGTCCACTGAAAGACCTTCATAGGCCGAAGGCTACTAAGAAGTGGACTTTAGATACTTTATATTTTCTGAATTACAGCTTCCCACCTAAGCAGGCTGCAAGGGGAAGTCAGAGAGAGGAGGTGAGGTCTTCAGGGGGCACATATCACTTCTAGCAGCTAGAATGGACCACCTAGTATAAGACTGAGCTGATACAGGTAACCATAGAGTAACACAACCACAGAGTAACAAAATGAAGCTAAGGGTTAGAGGTAGGTTGTCTGTAGACAGAAAAAGAACAGTAACCTTTAAGGCTGAGTGCTGAAACTGCTGGTAGGCTTTGTGGTAATCCAGACTCACCATGTCCTGTGGTGTTGTCATGGGGAGCAGATGATCATGCTCTTCCTGTTTGCAGGCACTTTTTACGTATTCAAAGGCTATTTTGGTGCCTACGGTTAGTCTACTCTGCTTTAGACTAAACAGTCCTAACTCTTCCAGTCTTTCCTCATAGGTCATGTTTCGTAAACTTGAGATTCGAGTTACTCTTGTGCTCTTTCCAAGTGCTCTGCATCTTGCTTTGAGTGTAGTACCCGAACTGGACACAGTACTGCAGCAGAGACTTTGCTTGGGCCAAGCAGGAGCCATTTCACATCTTATAGACAAGCTACTTTTTATAAATATATTATTATTTTTTTTCTTTGCAACACAGTTCTATCTCTATGTCATGCATTTCCTGATCCCAACTAAAAGGATCCTGGGTATTGGATTGATCCCTGCTGGTTCATATACGCAGATCCAATAACTGACCAGAAGCTTGTGGGTTTTTTTTTCTCTGTTGAGTTTCCAGTAAGCTATTTAGAAAGAAGGTAGAGATTTTGAGGCAAAGAAACTGATGGATTGAAAAAAAAACCCTTAACATTACTTGAGCAACAGTACTGGGTCAGACATAACACTGAACTAAATTATGATCCTGTCTCAGCTAGTGGAATGAAGGAGACAGTAAGACTGCAAAGATGTTGAAAGAAAATTTGAAAAAAAGAAATAAATCCACTTAGAAAATATTGCAGTTGGTAGAACTGAGTGAAAGCAGATGTAACCCAGTGAACTTCAGACCCTGAAGTAATGTTATTTCTTTCACTTACTGAGAAAAGTGAGCAATGCCAGTGAAAAAATCTCTGGCTCTAAAAATCATTTGTATGACTCATGCGTAATAGAAACGAGTCTTGTTTGGAAACAGACCTTTCATCATAATTTCTTCTTCTTTTAAACAGTTACTCAGGAGCTTTGCACACCTAAACTACATTTCTTTTCTTCTTAGTTCCTCTCCCTTGCTCAGCAGTGCTTTTCCTTCAGTATTACGAACTGTAACCAGCTGGCTGCAAGGCTGCGTGTGCAAGTGAGCACAACACGGAACTCTGGTGCTGTGTTTTCAGATTTCAAACAAAAATCCCCAGATTTTTATCTGAACTGACCCAAAATGGTAACATTTTAAAGAACAGGAGGTTGAAAGCACTCTGATGCCTTTAATAAGAGCTCTCACTCATTCTTCTGATTGAAGTGCTAAATTTTTTTTTTTAATTATCTAATTTCTCCAAGTTGAGCAGTCAGCCTTCACTGACATGGTGGAGAACTTGGGCCTGGTCCCTCCTGTACTGAAAGTGGTGGCCAAATTGTCACCACCAGGTCAAGGTCAGCGCCTTGCAAGCTTACGTTCTGCTTTCCTCATGACCTGCTTCTGTCAAGCTGTGTGATGTGCTTTGGGTTGCTGCGGCCTGTGTGTTCTGTCAAGAGATCTCTCCCTATCCCATGCCCCAGCTGTTGTCCACCAGACTTGCTTTCTTTGGTTTCAAGTGTTTTCTCTCCTTGAAAACTGCTCTCAGAGAAGAGGAGTGCAAGAGAAAGCCATTCCTATCTCCCAGACTCTCCTTTCACCGGGATTCATTTGATTCTGGCACACCCAGGTCTTGCTGGTGGAGCGCAAACCCTGTCAGCAGGCCAGGACCACCAGCTGTGCCTCACTGCCCTGGGATTGCCCTCGGGATCTCTGCAGCACCCAGAGCAACCACCACACTGCAGCACAACTCAATGAGTGCCCTTAGGAAGCACTCAGTCATTTGCATATTATTGCAAACATAAAAATAATACTAAAAAACCCGTGGGACGTGGGGTGCTGTGGAGTGTCTCTTATCAACAGGCTCCACAAAAGCTCCTTCTTCTGTTTATAAAGAGCTGCAGACAGGAAGGGTGAGGGGGGAAAACACCTCCACCTTGTTTTCTCCTTTGAGCAACAGCGTTTCTCTTAACCTTCACCAAAGAAGGCAGTGAAGCATTTGGCAAACAGGCATGTGTTAAGTACCTTGGCTGGAAATGTCGATGCTTGTTCCTGTGAGCAACACGCAGAGCTCAGCTCCCTGCGTGCCGAGGGCAGGGGAGGGACTCACCACCCTCCTGGCAGCCCAACCACCCCTGCCGTGTCCGGGCAGAAGTTCTGCTGCAGATGGGAACTGCTGCCCGCAGGGAGGGAGGCAGGGATGCCGGCTGGGACTGCTGGCCTCTCCTCTCACCTCTCTCCCTAGCCGTGCCAAGCAGAGCCCCTCGGAAGGGACCCCCAGCAGCAGCCAGGACAGGGGGGCTTTGCTGAGCCAGGGGTTGGGGTGAAGCCCAGTGAAGCCCAGGCCAAAGTCTGGCTATGGTGGTGCAGGATGTCCTGACCACAGAGACCCAGCCAGTCGCTGACCCTCTGACATTGATCCCTGTAACGCAGTCTGGGAGGTGCCATGGTCTACAGAGCTGGAGAAGCACTGCCCCTTTGCTCCCTGCTGTGCCCCTGCACTGAACCTCCCCTTTTCCCACCCTGCTGCATCTCATTTACTGCTGGGGAAGGTGGCTCTGCTCCATGTGGCCTCCTCCTCCTTCATGGACACATGCTTCCAGCTGCAGGTTATTTCTTTGCCTTTAACTGTCCCACCTTCTACCTCAGCTGAGCTCCCTGTGCCTCCTGGAAGGATCTTAAACACCTACAAAGAGGCAGTGGCAATGTGCTGGTCCCTCTGCAGCCCATGCCCTTGGGCTCCAGCGTAGGCCAGAAACACAAGAGGAGCCCTGGGGTGGTCTCAGCTGAAAACGCCCTTGGGAGAAAAAGGCAGAGGGACAAAAGCAAAGAAGATGAAGGCTTTGGGGTGGCCAAGAGATGTGCAGGAGGGTCATGCTGTGGGGTAGTGCCATTGCCTGCAGTGCCATGGACTGGGATGTCTCTAGCAGAGCTCAGCGAGCAGTGCCAGCCCACAGTACTTGCTCATCTTCTGGGACTGCAGGGTGAGAAGCCCTGGCTGCTGTCAGCTGCTGGGATGGCAGTGAGTCTTTCTGAGTCAGCAGGGATTGACCCAAATTTCTGCCAGGAAGGAAATAAAATTTTCTGCCTTCAGCTCATATCCTGTCCCTGGCTGTGGTGGGTTCCCTTGTCTTAAAAGTGAAGGTCTAGGGCTCTGACTAGGACGGTGGGCAACTTCTCAGCTGATGGGTCTTCTTGGTCAGGTCACACCACCTTGAGATTTTAAGAAAAATCCCAACTCATTGGTACAGCTGATGTGGAGATTTTGTAACGTAGCAAGATGAGACCCAGCTGATCAGGAAACCTGAAGAGGCTGGATTTTGCACTGAAAGGATGTATTTGCAGGGAGCTTTGATCTGAATGGGAACGTGCTCAAAAGGGTCAAAAGCCCTCCACCAAGCCAGGAAAATAGGTCTGCTCAAAATGGGCCTGCACCTTGCTGCACACAGAGAAACAAGAGCTACTGATGCTTGCAAACCACTGAGTTTCTAGAGAGAATATTAAATCATCATATTGGAAGTTTTGTAATAGCCCCTGAGTAAAGCAAAACTACTTGTGGCAAAACTACTACAAGGTTGGACTCGATGATCTTTAAGATCTTCTGCAACCTAAATGATTCCATGATTCTATGAAGATGTTGAAAAGTGGTGTAAATTAGAGTAAAATTGTCTATTGCATTGGTTTGGTTTTGCTGGGATTAAATGCTATCATCTGTTTTGTATGTTGGAACGTTTCCATTTAAAATATGCCTAGATGCTATTAATGATTATTTAGTTAATTAAAGTACCTCTTTTCCCCACTTTGTGTAACAACTACTTCTGTTATTAACAAAAGGTGGCTGACTCAGAGCCCAGTACGTGGTGTGATCCGTGCTTGGATGGGATGGCAGCCTGGGGCAGCAGCTTGGGCTCATGGTGGGCTTGCAGTGAAGAAGCTGTTCATAACTCCAGAGAGTCCTGTTCTCCTGGTCACCCCATTAGACACTGTACTGAGATACAGTTAATTAATTACTTTCACTGTGTCTTAGTGCCTGGGGTTTTGTTTCTGCTTGCCGGATGACATGTCAATAGAAAGGCTTTTATGTGACATTCTGTGTTATTGTTTAGAAATTCATTTGTGAAGAAGGAAAAGGCAGTCTCCAAATAACATAAGATTTTGGCAGATTTCCATCTGCAGCGGAAATTTAGAACTTCTGAGCTCTCGTTTCCTTTGGAAATATGAATCAGTGTGTGTTGCCCTGAATATGAGCCTGAGACACACCTTTGTGTCTGACTGGTATCTGCAGAAGCAGAGCCTCACATCATCTGGACACAAAATATGAAAATGCATAGAGTGAACCTGGTAGAAAACCAGTATATGCTATTATGAAAGCAAATCCATTAAAATCTTCAAGTATTTAGTTTTGCTTCTCATTTTGCCTGTCAGGTTATGTAATTGTAGTCTTTCAAATACCAGTAGAGCATATGTAACTAACTTTTGGGAAAATGAGCACCTAGAAGGGAAATTTGAGAGTGTAACATAAAAGAATCATAAAATAAAATCAATAACATATCCAGTTGATCGTGTAGAGTATTAAAATCCACAACACTGAAGTCTTGATTTATGCAAAACTGTTCAAGAGTACAGCATAAATTTTAGCTCAGGATGTAGAATTTTAAAATTCTGTCTTTAAGGAGGTTAATCTTGAGGATGTTTTACTAGAGCTTAGTTGATTTCCTCCAGATTAAGATATGTTTTCTTTAGAAAAGTGAACACAGTAAAAAAGAAACATAACTATAATATGATCACATTAGTAGACTGTTGGGTGTGGTCTTTAGAAGTCTTCCATGCCTCTGTTTTTTTTAAACTTTCAGATACTTTTTTAGAAATTTAAAGGGCAAACATCTGAGTGACCAGTACAAGGTATTTAAGGTGAGAGATGAACAAAATGTTCTCAGAAGACTGCATGTGCCTGAATTTCAGTATGTGCTTTGCTAAATTCAAACCATAAACAAATTTAAGTTCTAGTTTTTTTAATGTTTGGGCAGGCAAGAATGTCTCCCAGCATCTCATAAAAGGTCACTGTAGGGGCAGAACAAGAATCTGTCTCTCCAGCTTTCTCTCCAGACCAGCACATTTGCTCAGCCCCTGTCAGTCCCGCACCTAGCACAAAGAAAGGCCATCTTGTTCTATGGGTCCCTCCTATTTATCTACCATCCTTTTTCTTGAGTGACCTCAGCTAGCTAAATGCTAGTTTGCAGGGTCTGCACAGATTCTGGCAGATGCGTGCTCAGTTTTATTGGTTATCTTAGCCATCTCAAGTGGCACCATGAGGTATCACCATCAAGTGACTCTTTTTAACATCTCTTGTTCTGTTTCCTTTGATCCTGGTTTCATGTCTTTCTATTCATTTGTCTCTTAGAGAAAGCATCCCTTGGAGCAGAAAGACTTTGCTGGTTTGTTATTAACAGTGAAACAAGTGAAGGTCTGAATGCTTGGCTTTGTGACTTAAAGTTTGTTTTGAATATATGTGTGTTTTTAAAAAGAAAAGTAATAAAATCCAGGAAGATTTTAATAGCACAAACCCATTATTAAGTCCTGAATACCAGAACTTGATAAGGAAGGTTCTGCTTCTTCACTTTGATAGTGAAGTGTCATCAGAAGTTCCCTTTTCCTTGTCAGCTACTCTCCTGTTCATCTCATACGTTCAGCTTTGGATCTTTCTTAGCTGCCCAGCTTCCAGGCCTCTGCATCACCTCCTGCAGCCCTGGTTACTTGCCCCCATGCTAAGATCATTTGGTCTGTGGGTCCATGAGCTGCTGCATGGCTGTGCTGGGCAAATGAGCCCATGGACTGAGAGGCTTGGTGTGGAAAAAGAAAGTGCCCTTGCACATAATAATAAAGCCCTATTTTAAGGCACAGCTCTCTGAGCTGATGTGCTCTCTCCTGTGTTAGGAAATGCATTCCTGGAGAGGACTGGCAAGCAGGAGCCCTAGGCTTCAATGTCTAGTCTGTAGAGAGAAGATTGAGTTGATTGGAGGTGTTTGCTGGGCACAGACAGGGGTTCCCTCACAGTACTGGCACCGGGAGAGTCAAGGAGTAAGTACCCTGAAAAACTGGGGAATCTGAAGCCCACAGTGAGACCCTGGTAACATCTCTGCTCCAAGCATTTACTTCATTTGAATCAGTGAAACACCGAAGAGGATGGATGCATTGATCAGCCTCTAAACCACCAGAGACCCCCATGGCACCTGCTCCAGGGAAGGCTTATAAGGATAACCAGACACTGTAGAACTTGATGCATGTGGGATATAAAAAGGAATCTCATGTGCATAGCTCTGTTAAAATGTCTGTGCTCCTCTGGTATTTTGCTTGACATTGCAAGACTGTGTGTAAGTACCCCAAGACATAGAGTAACACCTGCACTGAGGGATTTAATACACCTATTGTCTGTGTATTATTTCTTTCCTCTACCAAATTGGCACTTGACTCATGCTTACTCAGCCAACTCCACATGGTATCTACAGTACACATTTTTGTGCACATGTATTTTTTGCTCTACAGTTTCTCATCTCATAAACATTGTCTACACTGCACTTACTTCCCCATACCCATTCCCAACCTATTTACTGCTCAGCCTTTCTCCTCCCCTTTGCACCACTCCCTGAGAACGGCACATGTGCGAAAAGGCTAAAGATTTAAAATCTTAAATCTCAGCAGAATTCCAAAATAATCAGCCTTAATCCTGTGTACTTCAGTCTCCTTCTCTCACCCATCTGCCTACCATGGCTGGTTTTGCCAGGTCTCCCCTCTCCTCCTGCTGCAGGGACTTGCAAAAATGAAATGGATTGTATCTCTAGCTTTGAATGAAGCTCTGGTTGCAGCACAACTGCTAGAAAAGATTAGAAGAGGTACATTGGCCCTAGGCTCCTCAGCACAAGCTACAGGGAAGCTCCCCTCACCCACCTCAGGGCTCACAAGGCAAACCAGGGTACAAAACCTGTTTCAACAGAGGTATTTTAAGATGTTGGCTCCATACCAGTTACTGCTGAGTCCTATTCATTTTGCAGTGCACTCTCTGCTGCTATGTAGGAGTAATCAAAGAAAAGCAGAGATAACAATCTATCCTGGCGTGAGTATTAGAAGATGAAAGAGCTTTGTTATTAATGTCCCAATAACAAGCTTTACATTCCCATCCTTGCAGCAGCTGCATGGGAACCACACTAGGAAACAGCAGCACTTTGCACCTTCCAGATCTCCTCACTGATTTTCTGCAAATGAAGACCACCTCTGGGGGACTGTCTGCCAGGCAAAAATCTGTAAGGATGACTGAAGAGAAGCATGAGCAGCATTACTCTTGTCCAGGTCTTGACACAAGTCAAAAAGATCTCAGTGCTGTGACCTTCACCCTTGTACAGAGGTGGGAAGACAGAACGTTTGTAGCACAAAAAGAGGATTGTAGAGATGCTGTCAAACTGCCAAGTGTAAGCAAGAGCTAAAAAGGAGGGATGGTCTGCAATGCCTTATGTTTTCCTGGAGTCCTGCAGATTTAAAAGCAGTGTCATCTGTCCCCTGTAACCTACCATCAGCTTCTCCTCCAAAACTGGCAGCTGAAAGCCTCCACCCTCGGTGTTTTCCAGCTGGCCCCGAGCAGTCTAGTTCTGCAGTTCTTGGACTCCTTTTGTGTATCTTTCTGGTCACAGAACCCACAGTGGACACACCTCTTTTCAGCCTACCCCATAGCTCTGGACTATTCTGTTTCAAGTAAATGGCCAGAGCCAGACAGTCTTCGTAGTAAATAACAGAAATAGTGATTCATTGTGGTTTAGATTAATGAATTTTCAGAGTTTACAGATTAAAATCTTGGAAACAAAGAACTTGAAGAGAAAATTTGGCAGCAGGATTCCTTGTAAACCACTTAAAAATCTCTGACCTTCAGCTCTGAGATCCAAAAGTCCAAGTTTCATAGAGTTGCACTACCTCCTGGGCTCTGGGTGCTTCCTCTGGAACTTGCCACAACCATGGAAATCCTAGGTTTTGCTCTGGATCTACTGCAAAGCTACAGCTGGAGCTCCCTGAGGGAACATCTCTTGGATGCTTGTGAATTAGCCCTCTCCTTCAGTTTGTATCTGTTCTGCCAGGGGCTGCTAGGTGAAACATGGCTCTCTGCTTTCTGAGTGGCTCTGCTGCATATGCATCAATTCCTTCCCGTCACTTAAAACCACTGTAATAAGACCTGTTGGGTCTCAGACTAACTCCTATCTAGGCTGAACTGTTTAATTTACTTTCTTACTTCACTTTTAGGGACAGGGGGAGGGGAGAGGGCAAACAATAATATATAATATAACAGATTCCAAAAATATTTTTCTGTGTATTGTCACAGCACCTCATGACCTCAGGTACATTTCCAGCTTCCTCTAGGGACCAAACATGCATTTCAGTCTATCTGGTTTGAGCAGAGGGCAGACTTAGTCATCTAATGTCAGAATGGAGGCCATGAGCTTGGAAAGGGGCTCGCTACAATGGAGAGGCAAATTGTGTGGGTAAAGAGATTTACCAAGATTTAACACCCTGTTTCTCTGCATATACAAAATCTCCTGTGATGGAATCAGCATTTCAGTCAGTCCAAACCGCGACCCTTCTGCTTGCTGAGAAATAGAGAGTACTTTGGAATGAAGCTATAAAACTCTGAAAGGTCTCATGTGAACACTCCTAAATTTCACAGAATCATAGAACTGTTCAGGTTGGAAAAGACCCTTGGGATCACCGAGTCCAACCATCATCCCTGCTCTACAAAGGTCTCCCCTAAACGGTATCCACCAACACCACATCCAAACCACCCTTAAACACACCCAGGGATGGTGACTCCACCACCTCCCTGGGCAGCCTATTCCAGTGTCTGACCACACTTTCTGTGAAAAAAATGTTCCTAATTTGCACTATTGATCCTGCTGTATATTTCTTTTTTATATTGATGGAACAACATCAATGCTGTTCTGACTTCTTTTTTCTCAATCAGCAAATGGATATTGTACTCATTGGGCAGACACAGTGAATGGAGGGGTGGCTCAGTCTCCAGAGCAAAAATCAGCCATACCTCCATTCAGTCAGCACTTTTCCTAGAGGGATTTGCTTGCTACGGGAAAGCTCTTAGGCACAGTTATCACCTAACCTCAGACGCGGTTATCAGACTGCCGTGACTCCATCCCTTGGGCTACCTGGAGTATCCCTGGGCAGAGAGCTCTCTGGCTGGCCATCAGCCTGGGGAACAGCTCCCCGGTGGGTCTCTCCCTTCCTGCATTTGGCTGCGGCCGTTCACCCCCGGCTCCCGCCCCTTTCCAGCTGCGGCAGCTCTGCCACGGCTCCGGGTGCGGTGACACCGCTCCCCTCCTCTGGCCACCCGTCCCGGGGACGCCGGGACCGGGACAGGCCGCCTTCCCAGGGCGGGAGGCGGCTCCTTGTCCCCGGCCGGGCTTCCCCGGGGCCGCGCCTGCAGCACCATGGAGAGGGGATGGAGCGGGAGGGAGCGGGAGGGAGCGGGGATGGAGCGGGGAGGAAGTGGGGATGGAGTGGGGATGGAGTGGGGAGGGAGTGGGGATGGAGCGGGAGGGAGCGGGGATGGAGTGGGGAGGGAGTGGGGATGGAGTGGGGAGGGAGTGGGGATGGAGCGGGGGTGG
>NW_009970720.1:1926364-1936581 GCF_000747805.2 Chaetura pelagica
GCGAGGGGCGGGGGGGGTCTGGAAAGGGTCTGTGGGGGTTCTGGGGGTGGGTCTGGGAGAGTACTCGGGGGGGTCTCGCAGGGTCTGTGAGGGGTCTGGGAAGGGTCTGGAGGGGTCTTGGTGGGGGGTCTGGTAGAGTTCTCGGGGGGTCTCGGCAGTGGATGGAGAGAAGGGAGTGGATGGAGAGCAGGCAGTGAGCAGGCAGAGAGCAGGGAGCAAGCAGAGAACAGTGAGCAGGGAGCAAGCAGGCAGTCAGCGGGTAGCACTCAGTATGTGAGGTCACGTCTGGAATCCTGTGTTCATTTCTGGGCCCCTCTCTTACAAGGAGGACATTGAGGTGCTGGAGCGTGTCCAAAGATGGACAACGTAGCTGGTGAAGGGCCTAGAACACAAGTCTGATGAGGAGTGATTGAGGGAACTGGGGTTGTTTAGCCTGGAGTAAAGGAGGCTAAGGGGAGACCTCATCTCTCTCTACAACTCCCTGAAAAGATGTCATAGTGAGGTGGGTGTCAGGCCCTTTTCCCAAGAAACAAGCAAAAGGACAAGAGGAAATGGCCTCAAGTTGTGACAGGGGAGGTTTAGATTGGATTTTAGGAAAAGATTCTTCACTGAAAGGGTTGTCAAGCATTGGGACAGGCTGCCCAGGGAAGTGATGGAGTCACCATCCCTGGAGGTATTTAAAAGATGAGTAGATGTGGCACTAAAGGACATGGTTTAGTGGTGGACTTGGCAGTGCTGGATTAATGGTTGGACTTGATGATCTTACAGGTCTTTTCCAAACTAAACAATTATATGTTTCTAAGCATAGCTGGAATTGCTCTCCACAGCCTGATGAACTCAAATGGTGTTTGACTATGCCAGGCTGCTCTGGGTAGAGGTGCTGCAATAGCAGTTGCCTTGTTTCAGCTTCCTTCCACCCCTTAGCTGCATCATAGCAGCAGCTTCATGAAATGGCAGCTCTGAATCTGTTTGCCAATGTGACTCAGAATGCCTGGGCACTGCCCTTTCCCTATCAGCTACCATCAGGATAGCACTACTTGTCCCACCTAGCTCCATCAGAACAGGCACTAGGGAGACTAAGAGATGCCAGGAGAAGATCAGAGGCAGATCTTCTGAACTAGCAAAGGTTCAAGGAGGCACATTTTTTCAACTTCCTGGTACACCTTTCTGAATGCATAACATGGAAAACCAGAGAGTGCAGAGGAGTCAAGAAACATTGCCATAGGCTAGGCATGCCAAATGCTGAACTAATTGTTTGAAGAAGCCCTGGGGGATTTGGAAGGTGTCATAGGAAAAGAATGTGGGCACAATTCAGTTTCCTAGCTACACTTACGGTTTTTTTTGTGAATGAAAGAGCTCTCTCTAGCATCACAAAAGAAAATACTTAAATAAAGTATCTAAGCAGTGCTAGCATAGACAACTAAAAGCTAGCTCTTGTCAACTCTGGAGAATTCTGGGACAATAAGAATTCAGTATGATAAATATGAGAATAACGAAAAAGAGGCAACTACTGCCTGTGGAGCACTAAGGAGTCAGCAGAAGATAGGGTGGGTGGAAACTGTCATAAAAAGTCAGTATCTTACTGAAGTCCACGACAGCTCTGACTCCAGTGGAGTTAGGAGCTTAAGTTCCCATGCTTTGAAGGCATTTTGTGGGTCTTTCTTACTGATAAGGTCCCAGAGGTTAATCAGAGATTAGTGGTTTTGTTAAACAATATTGTCTCTCTGTTAGTTTTATTTTCTGGCATTTATTGACTATGGAAGTTTATGCCTGTGTGTAATGGTTCCTTGGTTTCGATCATATAATTTCCATGAGTATATCTAGCGCACTGATAAACATAACCAACTTAACTGAAGACACAATGTTCCCAGATAGCATTTAGCTTGAAGCTTGCTGTGTTTGTGTCAGATCTGCCAAATGATTTTGTCGGATACTTCTCATAAAGCAGCTGATTTAATAAAAGATATCGATTCTTCCTACAAACATTGCCTCAAATGACTGTAGCTACAACCCTATTACTATTTGTGCTATAGTAAATACATTGTACTCCTCCAGGGTCTTCCATCTGAATGTTCCAGTCACTGGAGCAGAGTACACTGTGGCTGTACATGTGAATGTACGTGGACATTTGGCAGCTGCCCCGCTAGCCTGGACACTGTGAGCAGTGGGGCCATGTTAAACCAGACTTCCAGAAACATGAAACCCTCAAGATCTGTAGATTGGCTGGGTTGCTGGAGCTGAGCTCTTATTGCATTGTCTATGCTCCTGTCAGCACAACTAGTCCTTTAGCTGAAGGACAGTGCTGATAAATACCTTCATACCACCTACAACTACAGGGAAATCCCACTCAAAGAAAGATTTCTGGAGTCTGCTTTTTTGTTTACCCTGAGTTCAACAGAAAAAAGAAATCTTAAAACTTCACGCAGCTTATACAGAAGCCTTTCCTGCAAAATCATTCCAAAAGTGCAACCAAAAATGTAATGATAAAATGAATTTGTTTTGGTGTAGAAGTGATTTATGTTACTTACTGCAAATACTTTATCTTGGGTCACCTAAAGATGAATAGGTAGGAATAGAATGGGGAGTTTGTGTAGTAGAATTATCTTTGGCTATAAGACAGATTGCAAATAGACTCCATAAAGCCATAAACATGTGAAAGAAAAAGTTGTATTACCAGCCCATCCTGAGATCAGTATGCCAATAATGATGATGTATTGAAGCTCTGAGGACAGAGATGTGAGTTCATTACTTCTTTAACATGAGTGTTTTATTGTTTTACAATGTAGGACAGAGTGAGAGTGCAAAGCTCTTTCCCTGTTAAACTCCTGTTTTCCTTGGATTACCAGGAGTTTATGTTTAGCAGATTTTCCAAACAAAATACCTCACTCTTTCTTAGTGGTGTTTATGCTGCATGTAACATTACCCTTTGCTGGTGCATGCACTGGCAGGTTAAAATTAGACTTCCTAAATGTCAGTACAGCAGCTTGCTATTCTCTTACTTTAGCAAGAGTGTGCTGCTTTTATCTCTTGTGAATTTCTTGCCTATGTTTGTGTAAACAGCAAATAAGCAAAATCTTACCCAGATGATTAAGTATATATTTAAAGGATGCATGTTTTTTAAATTCAAGTTTCAATCTGTCAGTGATCAAAATAATAGTAAAAATACAATGTGGCAAATGGACTGCAGCTCATTATTCTAAAAGCAGGTTTTGTGCTATTACTCATGTCAATAATGATAGTTTCTAGTTACAGAAGTGCATTGCTTTAAAGAAATTTGATCACATGCGCCTGAGAATAAGAGTTGTTGTTTTCTTCCTTTAACTCTCAACAGAAATCTCAGTGTATAGGTGAGTTTTAATGCCTTTTAAGTAATTTTTTATGAACAGCATTACTTAAAAGAAGTAAAGCTCTTCTCATCCATTCACATCCCTCGTATGCAATTTGTGATGGTTTGGAACAGAACATGATAAACTGTGTACAAAAATGATTCTGAGTTTGGTGTCAAAATCCTCTGTATGTGTCAGAGTTGATCTGCATGTCCCAGCACGCAGTCTGATGTGGCAGGGGCATGAGAGGCAAGAAAATGTATTGGCCTGTAAAATCCCCGTGTTTCCATGTCTCCATGTGTGTGCAAGGAGGGTGTGTCTGTGACCCTGTGTATGTAATATGGTAACAACTGTGCAACAATATATTTTATATCTCTTTCAGCCACTGGATGTTAGTATCTTAAAATTGTGTTTCTTTCTGGTCTCATAAAACCTTTGGCTGACTGGTTCTGTCTAGCCGGGATTTCTTTTCTGGTTCCCTAAAATACCAGTGTCTTAATCCAATTTTTCCTACTCTAGCCTGACTCCATCTTGCTGGTGTTCTGCCCACATCTAGGAGAGAGCAGTCCCTCTGCCCTTGCCCTTGTGAGTGCTTACATACAGTTTCACTGAAAACACTATCTTGCCTACTGTCTCAAGGCTGAACAGCAAATAGAAAGCAAACATCTTCATTTATCACTTTACACACAGAGCAAAACAGAAAACACATTGCATAGTACACTTTGAGTTAGTCCCTGTCTCTGAGAAAACCTGTTCCTGATAGAAGGCAAGAAGACCTTGTTTGTTTTTACACTCTGATAAATGGCTTCCAAATCCAAGACTTTACATTAAAATGGACATTCTGAAACAGCACCCCTTTGATCTTCACAGTTAAAATATGAGCCTGTGATACAGTAAGTATACACACGCACACCTAAATCCCAGCATATGAGTATTTATTTGCATTGTATTTGAGGACACGGTGTTTTGCTATCTCATTTCCTTAGATACTAAAGAGAGTACTGATAGCTGTCACACACCTTGCTCTTTCCTCCTCTCTCCACCCAGCAAGCAGGATGCTTATTTTTGCATGGAAATGAGAGCTGGAAGACAGTTTAGCCCATCTCATTGTTACCAGGGGTTTGTTACTGACAGTATATTTACTGGAACTTCCTTCATGTTAGCAACTACAGAGTAGAGCTTACTCTCTTTCCTGAGACCTGTCATTCCTACAAAGTTGCTTCAGATATTCTGCCTACAATATCCTTTACTTACATCCATCAGAATGCTTTAATCATAATCTCTTGCACAAGCCCAAATAATCTTTTTCTCCTCAGGCTCACATCTTGCCATACACATAGCTCTCCATATGTTCCAGTTAAATTACACTTCCTTACCTTCTACTTTGAAGATAGTGAGGTGAGGTCTGCAGTGAAAAGCCCCCAGTGCGTTGCCAGCACAGTTCATCCAAAGACCCTGGAAAACCCAGGTTGCAGTGATAACAGACGATGCTCGACTAGTGACTTTCCACTCATTTGATGCAGTAGCAGCAATAGCAGCTCCCAGTCCACAGAAGCAAAAGATGAAAGCTATAATCTGTATTCCTAACATGTTTCGCTGTAATCCAGGGATTTAGCAATGCCACTGTGTGTGGAGAGAAAAGTGCTTTAGTCATGTGAGTAAGCAAAAAGGCATAACATAAGCAAATTATACTTGAACAAGTTCAGTAACACTTGCTACAGAAAGTTAATGTGGCTGAAAGAAATTGTCATGCTTGAGTGATTTAAGAAAGGCCCTAGGCATTACAAATGCTTAGAAAGAAAATCAAGGTACAAGTTTATGGGAGCTAATTGCTAGTACTTACAGACTGATTTCTAATTGTAAAAATGAATTAAAGTGTTTTCATATTTTTTTTTCAATTAAGGTACTCCAGTTAATGCTTAATTTTTAGTTAATTGGAAACTTACAACCATTGCATCTAGCAAAATAAGTTCAGAGTCCAAACTGTACAGCACCATTTAACAGATTACCATAACATTTTAGAAGGATCACACAACTCTTGCAAAATAAATTCTTAAAAGGCTGTGAAATCAATTCAGCCTTAACTAGCCAACATACAAGCAGGCCTAAAACAGTAGCATCTTGGAGGCAGTATCTGTGGATGTACTTGTAGGACAGCAAATCTAGAGTAACAACAGAAACAGCTAATGGTCCTTGAGCAGTGATGCAGCCACAGCAGAGAGCAGAGTGACAGCTCTTTGGTCAGTGTAGAAAATTTCCTGCTTCTTATGGTATGTCTGCTCTGCACCATGACCATAGCGCAGAAACCTCTTTCCCACCCCTGACTGAGCTCCTGCAATCTCATGCTGTGAAAAATCCTCCACAAATACCACTGGTTTAATAAAATGTCATATTTGAAGTAGTAGGCATTGACAGCACCACACCGAAACAGCTATTCTACTTCCAGCTCCTGACTATACTATCATTCCTGGTGTGGGACCCACACACAGTTTTGCAGAGATGTGGCCTTCATTTTTTTAAGATGTCAGTTTCCAGCTTTATTCATGTCTTTCCTCATTCTCTGGTCCTTTTGGCCTCCTCTCTGAAGAAGGAGCATGCATTTCTCTTTCCTGTTACTGTATACCAGTTGGTGACATGAGGTCACCCTGGATATTGAGCATACACCATCACTTCTAACAATGAGAGTAATCTATTTTAATTTTTTTTCCCTTAGAGTGTTTTTAGTGTTGCACTGGTGTTCCCTTTTACAGCTGTGATAAGCATCACACTGAAATTTGGTATTGGGGTTTTCTGTAGACTTTACAGAGCTCAAGGAGGGTAATCAAGGATACTATAACATCACTGACATTCCTTGTAAAGAGCAAGAGGAGTTTTACTGAGACTGTCCTATTGAACCACCACCTGATAATTTCACTTTAACTAGCCTTTGGCTTCATCCTGAGAGGTAGGAACCAAAAGTATAATTATACAGACCAGAGAATAACATTACAAGAAGGAATTTCTTTTCAGAGTAACTAGTGTTCCACACATCAAGGGCAAATAGAAATATTTTTTATTAACACAGCCAGCTTGAGAAACATGGAAAGTGGCTTTGGTACAGAGCAACACTGTAATATAGCAGGTTGCTTTAATGATGAGGACAGTATTAGACAGAAAGAAAGCAATTTTTCCTTGCTATCAAATAATGCACTAACATTTTTCTTATGCCAACAGTCAATTTTCAGCTAATCCTTCATGTATCTTTTCAATAAATCTGAAAGGGTACAGAGGAGAATGCAGAAATGGGTCCATCTTTGAAGCAGATTCCTGAGGGCTAATATTATTTTTTAAAAAATCTACCTCTGCTTTACAAAATTCTGGGGAGTTAATTTTTGTTCTATGTTCAAAGCCTGTGTTAGTTGACAGAGGAAACTGAGAAGAGATGACAACCTTTTTTCACTTGTCCCCTGTGACAGGACAAGGGCAATGTATTCAAACTAGAGCACAGGAAGTTCCACCTCAACATGAGGAAGAACTTTACTGTGAGAGTGACAGAGCACTGGAACAGGCTGCCCAGAGAGGTTGTGGAGTCTCCTTCTATGGAAGCTTTCAAGACCTGTCTGGATGCCTTTCTGAGTGATCTGCCCTAGTTTTGGTCCTGCTCTGGCAGGTGGGTTTGATCTTCGGAGGTCCCTTCCAACCCCTAACTTTCTGGGATTCTGGGATTCTGTGACATTAGTTGCCTTTTTATTTTATTTAATTTTTTTTTTTCAACCAGCCCGGGGACAGTGATGTTGGCTGAGTGCTCACATAAATTCAAAGACATGTTTTACATCTGATGCTAAATTCAGGCCTTGTTCTGGACATTCTCTGAATGTTCTCACCGATTCAGAAAAAAACTGAGAAGCTGCTCAGCCTTTTGCTCTGCATAGCAGTGGGTCTTATCAATGCACCCCGGGAGGAGCTACCCAGGCCCAGCAGGACAGGGCTGCCTGGTTGCTTCTTGGTGACCCGGGCCAAAGGCAGCAGTGCCTCCTCATTAAAACCTCCTTCTTTTAAACTGGTGTCATGGGAGGAAGGGACTTCATGTTTCTGCTTCTAGATAAATTGCAATACAAACTCCTCATGTCTCTCTTAGATGATCGTATAGAAAAGTCCTATCCGCATTCATTCATGAGTGTCTTGCTACTGGGACACTGAAAGCCACTTACACGAGTGGAAAGTGCCCATAGGCACCACTTGAACTGCAGACTATACTTCTAGGGCTTAAGGAGGACTTTGTGGTTTCTTGGCCTTTATCCTGATTCTCTAGTGCATGACTTTGTGGAATTCATGGTTACAAGCACTTCACCCTGCATTGTTTCTAGGTGGTTAGTGTGTGAGTGATGAATAAATTAAGCAGATACTTAAGTGATAAGAAAGAAGTAAGCAGTCCTGTTTACAACCCTCATTTCTTCTATAAACTGTCAGGAAGCAAGTTAATCAGTCATTTAGGAAGTTCAAGGCAAAGTTGAAAGTTAACCTGTTAATGGTGTTTTCCATTATATCAAAACTTCTTTTCTGTGTTACTGAACAGACAAAAGTTGGAAACGAGTTGGGAACTTAAGACAGGTTTAAATACAGAGTTGGAAAAAGGGAAACATTGCTGCAGGCTTTTGTTGAACCATTTCCCCAAAACTCCACAAATACACTAGCTGATAACTTGGCAGATTGCTGGCTCTGTTTGATTGAACACTGTAACATGTATATATACAGTATATACAGTAACATGATATATATTTATTAGTACCAATAACTCCCTTTTAAAATCAATTCAATGCCAGTTTTTAAACACACATGACACTTCTGCAGCAGGGCAAGAATGTTTATACAGGCAAGCTGTAGCTTCCACTTTGTGATTTCTTCTTCAGCCTATGTTGATTGCTGTAATGTACTAGCTGGAGAAGTTCCCAAGGCTGATATGTTGGCTGATACAGATCTCACTGCTCACAATACATGTTTCCCTCATGAAGACATACATACTCAGCTAAACCAAATTAGTTGGGGGAAAGTTACTGTAAAATTAAAAAAAAAGAACTAAGTGCAAATCAATCCAAATATTATCTGGTAAGAAAAAGGAGAGCTCTGCAAAGGAGGTAGCTGAGGTGACATGGAGACAGTGTACCAAATAAATAGCTATTAATGCCAAAGGTATCTCTCTGCAGAGAGAGTAGGTAGACAATGCAAACTGATCCCGAGCACTGTGGAGGAACCTACACAACCATAAGGAAGTTGGACAAGGAGTAAAACTAGAAGTTACAGAGATAGAGCAAGTGACTCAAGACTTCTGGAGAAGTTAAAGAAGTAAAAGGATTGTGTAAAGCGGTGAGGGGATCAAAAAGCCTGGAGACACTAAACCCTGGCCAGGGCTAAGCTGTATGACACTATGGCTGAGCCAGTAACAAACACAGAAAGGGTTCCTGAGAACTGGCTGTGAAGTAGGAGATGGTGTTGAAAGTAGGAAGTGTGCATTCCAGTTTAGTGCCAAATCCTGCTGCCTCCTCCAGGTGCATGCACCCTTGAGAATCTGGGTAAGCAGGATAGCAGGCAAAGGCTCAAGGGACACCACCTAGGGAGGAATTTCAAGGTGAAATGTAATCACTGGAAATGCGAAAGTTGAAGGAAAAGAACTGTTTGCAATAGCAAAAGTACATCAGGTTGTAGTGGTGTGAAGCAGTTGCTGTCTGAGATGTTTGCTGCTCACTTTGTTACTCACAAAGTGTGACATACACTCGCAAGGTGACATACACTGTTAGCAAAGGTAATCTCAGTCTTATGCTCATTCCAAATATGTTGCTTTTTATTGAGCACTGCAGTCACAATACAATCATATGATTAGAATATTACTGTTACATACTATAGTATATTCCTATTACTGATAGCACAGTTGTTCTATTGCTGTAGAACAGAAACTGCATATACTCATCAATAGGATAATTGCTTTGAGAATAGACGGATATAGCAGGTAACCCAGTTCAGGATTTACACTAACTTCATACAAGCTAGGTATACACATATGTAAGAATATATATGAAGATGTCTATTCATACATGTATGTATTTAATATCCATATGGATACAAGCTATGCTTTATTACATTTTTAAGCATTTTATGTTAGTTGTTTAATGAGCAAGCTGCTTACTCATGTGTGTTATTTACATTTTTGAGCATTTGCCTAAGAATGAGTGGTATTTTGAACAACTGGTACAAATCAGTGTTTTGTGGGAGAATAAAAATACACAGGGTAAACCTTATCTCTCTCATCGTGTTCCTTAACTGGACATTAAGGATAAGAGATTGATTTGAAAATGTTACTTTTGGATGATCTAGCATTAGACTCCTTAGATTATGCTATTGACATTGGACACTAGCAAACATGTTTGGATTAAAGGCATTTGCTATGATTAAACATATTATTATTGTTGGCATACCCTGCCTTCACTTGCAATAACTGGCAGAAAACCTTTAAAGGTCTCTTCCAACCCAAACCATCCTATGATTCTATGAAAACCAAAAAGGTTGAATCTACATAAAACTGCAAAATGCAAAACACTAAAATGCAGAGAAGTTGAAATGGCAGAACAAGTCATATGTTTGATCAGTGCTGAAAGCCAGGGGAAAATTCAAGGTCATTGCACTTTGCTGAGAACTTCTGAACAGACATTGATGAAATGATGGTCTCAATGAAGATGTCATGTTTTTTATAGAGGAAACTCATCAAACCCATTGAATTAGCCTGCTACAGTTGATAGCATTACTGGAAGCAGTAGTATTGGCCACCAACAAGCAGCAGGGTGCTTGATGCTTTGAAAGATGGTAGACAGCAAGTGAAATGCTTGCAATAGAGATGAAGGAGGAAGGATGCTGGGAAAC
>NW_009970720.1:1936677-1954243 GCF_000747805.2 Chaetura pelagica
GTAAAAGACATATTATGATCTAAGTGCTACAGGTAAGCACCGAAGGAAAATATCACAATGCTGAAAAAAAGCATCAGTCTGCCATCCAAGTGAACTGAACCTTGAGAAAGCCCATGTAAGGGCCCTGAGTGCACCCTCCCCTCCTGGAGGTCTGGCTGCCAGAGCCTGGGGTCTGCTTGCAAACAGTGCAGCCAAGGGCAGCCCCCTTCCTGCTGGAGACATGGGGAGACCTTATGAGCCACGACAGTGCTGTGCTGAAGCTGTTGCAGGTGTGTCACCCTGCCCTGTGGGATCTGCTTTTAAGCTGAGACTCTGGAGTTTTGGAGTTTTTTCAAGCTTTCACCCTTGCCAGAGCTACAGCACCTGCTGCCTGGCAGCCCAGCTTGCTCTGGGCCATGGGCTGCTGATCCAGATCTGGACCCTGTCCCTGACCTGCCAAATTGATTTCCCAGCTTGACCTTGGACCTGCCTCATCCCCATGGACCTGTCTGGTGATCACTGGGCTGTGTCTCACCCTGGTCTCCGCCAGCATGGACTGTCACTCCCCAGGCTGCCTCAGTCCCTGGCTGGGGTGGTGGGAAGGGCTCTGGCAGTGAGACCTTGCCCTTCCACCCCCGTGTGGAGCCCCTGCTGCCCCACAGAAAGCTCCAACCACCTTGAGCTTGGCTTGGTTGCTGCCCATCCTCCCTGGCTGGGGGCTGCAGGCCAGCCCCCAGGCTCCTCACAGTGCCCCCTCTCCACACAGCCTCTGCAACCCTCTGCTTGGCCCCAGGTCCTGACCCCCTCAGTAGCACCTGAACCCCTCCACACAGTCCTGAAGCCCCTCAGAGGCAACTGCAACTCCTCCCATGCCCCCAGAGCTCTTCAGGGATGGGCTGGCTCCCTTGCCCCTCCTACATGTCTTGGACTCCATAATGACTCCCCAGCAATGTCATCCCAGGTCCACGAGCCACCCACCCCACCCCAAGCCAGGGAGCTGCACAGGCCCTGGAAATAGCTCCACGGAGACTCTCAACCCAGCCTAGAACCAGTCAGACATTGTCCAGACCCCCTTTCCATGGCCAGAGTGCCTCATGCCCATAACCTCTGGCCCCAGGGCTGTGTGAGGTGTGAGAACACCCCTTGTTTTCTGGGGGCTGGGGGCATGGCCAGGGCACACCTCATCCCATGGGAGCTGCTTTGAAGCTGAGGCTTTGGTGCTGGATGCCTCGCAGAGCCATGGACCCCACTGTGGTGCTCCCCAGCCTGGCTATGGGCCCCACAGGTCCTGACCCAGCCCCTCATCCACAGGCCAACACCTAAGCTTATCCTCATCCCATAGCCATCCTCAGGGAGGTACCCAGTGCCCAGGGCTTGCCCCTGTGCCCCCAGCTACCCTGTTCCTCTCAGGGGTGTGAGATGAGCCCTGCCTGCTGGGTCTTGCCCTGATCCCCCTCCAGGGAGCTGTGTTCTGAGAAGCCATTATCCAAATGTCTGGGCATTAATGGCAAAAACCACTGTAGAATTGAGGAATCAGAAATCCTGTCTATGCATAGTTCACATTATCTGATAGTAGTTTTGAGTGAGTATATTTAAAAGTATGTGCAAATAACCCTTCCTAAGTACTGCACCATGTTATTGAGTGACAACACAGAGAGAAAAAAGCTTAACATTAAGAATATGCCTGAAATAATCTTGTAAATTGGTCTGCCTTGACTTCAGCAAGGCCTTTGACACAGTCTCCTGCAATATCTTCCTGAAGAAGCCAGCAATCCAGGGCCTGGACAGGTGTCCCCTTCGCTGGGTTAAAAACTGGCTGGATGGCCAGGCCCAGAGAGTGATGGTGGATGGAGCTGCATCCAGCTGGTGTCTGGTGACCAGCGGTGTCCCCAGGGATCAGTACTGGGCCCAGTCCTATTCAACATCTTTATTGATGACCTGGATGAAGACATCAAGTCCACCCTTAGTGAATTAATGGATGACAGGAAGCTGGGGGGCAGTGTTGATCTGCCGGAGGATAAAAAGCAGCTGCAGGGGACCTGGACAGGCTGGATCGATGGGCTGAGGCCAATGGCATGAAATCTAACAAGACACATGAGATTTAGGCAAAAAGGAAAAAAGTGTTGTTGCCTCCCTACACCAATTCACCTCCTCACCTCTTTCAAGAGGATGCTTCCATGCAGTCTACTTCCCATTCTGGTGTGGTGGGGAAGCCAACCCTCTGAATTTGTTGGGCATTTGCCAGTGTGAAGCTCTGATAACTTTTGCTGTGCTGCTAATCATTCTTTCCCCAAAGGTAATAGAAATGTATCTGCTCATAAGCACACATGTGTATTCCTTCTGTCTTAAATGAGATATTGAACAAGATATTCAAGTTCCTTTGAGCAACGCCAACCTTTCCTGCTCACATAAGCCCTTTAGTACCACCTTGTGAATCTATGAAGGCTTGGTTATTTCTCCTAAAGCATAACACACAGAACTATGCCTACACATCCAACCATCAATCTGCTCACAAGATCCTGAAAGTAGAATTTGGTAGAGTTTAGCACTTCCTTGTTACTAAGAAATCATCTTCAGTAGGACAATTAATGTATTTGCTTGTCATCAGTGACATCCCAAATCCATGACATGCCAGACACACCTCTTCATTGCTTTAACCTAGGTCTAATACCAGGTTTTGGATAGGTTCTTCTTGCAAATTTTTTTTTATTGCTTCTGGGAGCAGCCCAAAGTGCCCCATTCTTGCTGCTGCCATGTTTACTTCAGATTACTTCCTCTAGAGCAGAAAAGGACACTTGTGGTTATATATTGTACTGTTCTTTCTTGAATCTTAGCAGTACTTCTTACCCTGCCAGAAAGCCCAAACCTAGTGTTTCATATCATACGTACATTAGCTTTCAGGTCTGGCTGGTCTCCTGTCTCCCCTTCAAAGGGAAGTTTATCACACTGGTCAAGAAATCCTCCACCTCTGTAGTTTTCAGGTAGAAATTAATTTGACCAAGCCATTAATGAGGGCAGATGACACTGTCTGAGCCCAGGCTTGTAAAATTGAAGAAAAGCAGTATTGTAGTGATAGCCTTTCTGAATGTCTCAGCCCACCGAGCCAACACCTTCAAGCTTGCCAGGAGCAGTGATGTGCCTACATAGATATGTCTCATACCACCAAATGGACAAGGAGGAAAGCATATGTAAATTTTTCACCATGAAGACAATCAAACATTGGAATAATCTCCCAAAGGAAGTGGTAGATTCCCCCACATTGGACACTTCTAAGTTTCAGCTTGACAGGGTGCTGAGCCATCTCACATAAACTCTAGTATTATGTAAAAAGGTTGGATCAGATGCTTCTTCAAGTCCCTTCCAACCTGGCATTCTATGATTCTATGATATGTGAGGAGATGAAGGTGTGGCACACCTCTTTGCTTACTACTGTGTTCCTAGCTTACCACCAAACTGGACTTAGGCCCAGCAGCTAAAAATCCATCCTTGCTGCTAATTAAAAATATCCCCAGGCAGTCCACCAGCCATGGCTCACCCTCCTGACTGAGAACTGCTAACCATACGAATGAATGCCTTCCAAAATTGTCAGGAGCCAGTAAAGCATGATCACAGCCCTCCATGGGCTGAGCCCAGCTTCACCTGTCTTGTAAAAACTAGCAGAATAATGCAGTACTGAGGGTAGCCAGGAAGCTGTTCACAGAATCACAGAATTGTTCTGGTTAGAAAAGACCTTTAAGATCACTGAGTCCAAACATTAACCTAGCTGAATAATCTCCATATGCTACTTTACTCTGTTAAAAGAAAATAAAATTTGATACCACCTGTGTAAAAGAAAGGCTTGTTTGTTTACTGTCCTATATGAAAGACAGCAATAAAATTTTAAAAAATACAAAAAAAATAGTAAAAGTAATAGTCCTTGGAAATTAAGAAACAATGCCATCTTAGACAAATAGCTCCAGCACATGGACAGCTGCTTAGACAGAGTAAAACCAGTCCAATTGGAAAACAAATAGTTCAATGACCTTTCAATACTCAAACATTTTCTTTCTGAGGATTTTAAACCCTAGAATCATGCCAGAGGCACCCTTTTAGATTTATTGACCATCCTTTCCCATTGTGTCATCTGCTTAATTCCACAGAAGCAGCCAAATGTGTTGAATGGTGCTTGAAAAGTAAACCATTGTAATGGTGTAACAGTTTATAATGGGAAGTATGTGATTGTGGTATTATCTGCTTTGGCAACCAGAGCCAAATAAATGCTTTCTTGTAAACAGTGGGTTTTATGCCTCTGTATCTGTACTTGGTCATGTATCAGCAATGTTTACATATTTGCCTGAGACATTCTCAGAATGAAATGCCAAACTCCAGAATACTTTAGGAAAAGAATTAATGCAATTACTCGTGCAATGTCATGACACAAGCGATCACATCTGAGGAAAAACTTTGCCATTTCAATAGCAGTGTGGAGTCTGCAGAGAATAAAGGAATTTCATTAGAAGGCTGATAATACCAATGTGTAATTATACATTGTGCTAATGTTTGTAGTTCATTGTTATTATTTCATTTGGCTTGGAAGGAAAAGATGAGAGTAGGAATGCAGAATGATATCACCAGGAAGTTTTGTTGGGATAGTTGAGGACGGATAGTTATGTTGTTCAGAGGCTGAGCTTTGGCAGGGCTCAATACTTTGTCACCCACGTGGAGCTGACTTTTCAGGGGGAGAGGAGCAGAGTGCAAGTGGGAAGAGCTGTGCCTTCTCCCATCTGGTGTATGACCCTAGGCTGCAAGAATTCTCCTTTCTGCTCCACCTTCTCCTTCCAGATATACAAGCTGGTGGCAGGGCAAGAAACAGAGCAGAGAGGGGAGGAAAAATAAAATGAAGGGAGGGAAGGAGAGGGGAAGACTCGGGTAGGGGAGGTCTCTGAAATCAGTCAGTCACTGGCTATTGTGCATCCATTCCTGAGTATGGATGTCCATTGGTACACTCAGTGGGACGACATTTAGGGCTGAATCCCATGCTTAATACATAGTAGGAACAGCTGCTCTATTAAGCTCCAAAGGGCTGTTGCCTGCATTTAGTGTTCCTGGTCTCCTGAACCAAACCTTGATTCTCAACATGGGTGACTAAGCTGCTTTGCACTACAGTTTTGAGTCTGATGGAGCAGCATCATGGGGAAGAACTTTGAAAACATTCATATTGTCCAAGTCAACACCACCTCAATAAGTTTGCAGGTGTAAGTTGTCCTTTTGTCTTTCTTTAATATTGAGTCCTTTGTTCACAGCCTAGAGATAATTAAATCTGGAAGCTTTTCTAGTTTTGAGAAAGGACTCTAAAAGTGTCTCTGCAAGAGACTGTGTACAGATCTAAGGCAAAATAAGAATGTTGACATAATTTTAGTGAACACAGAACAAAAAACACTTTTTCATTAGGGCTGGCAACTACAATCTTTCTGAAAGTTCTTTATCTCCTTGGCAGTACAAAGCTTGTTAGCTATCTTCTTTTGGAATTGGACAAATTAAAAAAAAAAAAAGATGGTTCTCTGAGATTTGGAAGGGACTAAGTGGAAAAACCTTCTGCATTAGGTGTTTTACAGCTCTTTGAGTGATGCCATGTCAGCTTCTCAATCATGTTACACATGCATTCCAAATGTTTCAGTGTGTCTCCCTGTGCCTTTCAACTGATTTGCAGTGGGCTCAGAAAGTAGAAACCTTTGGTTTAGACAATTGTAATCAGATGTCATTATAATCTCTTGTTTGCTTTCAATAACACACACTACAATTCAATAGTAGAGAAAAACATGCTCTGTGAAAAAAAATAAATTGTTTGATTTACCATTCTCTCCTGGTATTTATTATTGTTCTAGTGCAATACAATTAATCATGATAATTCTTAGAAGAAAATTTATTTCTTGACAGGTATATACCGATTGTCTGACTTCTGGTTGATGATTTATAATCTTCTAAAATTACTGGTCTATTTGGGATTTGATGGAAGCAAGACTTGTATATTTATTGAGAAGGACAATCATGAGAGAAGAAAAATTACTGAATTCCCACCTCCTCAGCTCTGGAAACTTACAAAATGTCATTCAGAGAAGAGAGACAAAACATATTTTAAAGTGTAGAATTCTTTGTCTACCCACCACGCTCAGCTGCATTACACACATACTTCACAGATGTCTGTCCAAAGTCCAGCTCCAAGAGCAGAACCTCATTTGGCTACAGTTCCACCGAGGTCAGTGGAACTTGCTCTTGGTGTTAACACCTTCCCCAGACCTGATGTTACTCACCCATTTTACTTTCCTTTCATATTTTCTACCAACTTCAGGCGGCTGAATACTAATACTGCTTCTTGAACACAGGTAGATAGATAATGTTTTGAAAGTCATGTTTACAAAACATATCTTTTATCTTCTTTAAAGGAAATAATGGAATTTGCACCTTTGCCATTGAGTACTTTCTTCTGATAAGTCTAAGACAAGGATGTGGCTTACACATGCAAACAATGAAAGACAAATTAAGGGTGAAATACTTGTTTGAGGGGATATATAAGGCTCAAGAAAAAGAAAACATGAAGGCAGTCCATATCACTAATATGATATGCATATCACTAATGTGATATGATTGCAAAAAATAAGGAAGTAACAAAAAAATAAGGCAGGCTAGACAAGAAGCCATCAAGGTCAAAGTGCCTTAAGAGACAACCTGCTTGGGTAACACTCGTAAAGGCCACCTAACTCAATTTTGCAGAGGAATACAAACCTTGCTAATTGGATCTAAAAGGTAAACAGCTCTGATATTTTGGAGTCACTGTGATGGAATGTAACTTTCTGGAATCAAAAAGGACATGATGCCTTAGCAGTACATTCCTTCATGGTTTCTGCCTGTTCTTTATTAACCCCTTTTGCTTCCTATCTCTGTTCTTTGTGGATCCTGTTTTGCCAGTAGTCCCTGTTTCTTGACCAGTCCTTTACTACATATCCATTCTGTCATGTAAAACCTTGGCATAGACAGATGTCATCTTCCAATGTTAGCTACCTGAGCTGCTTTCCTCCTCCTTGTGCTCACAAGCTTTCTAGATAGATATTAAAAATGTACATTTCTAGTTTCCTTAGTAGCAGAAGAGCATATTATTTCTGACTCTGAGGGATGACAAGTTCTTCTCTGAATACTAATTTACACATGAGGAACTGATGTGATTTTAAGCACGTTTTTGAAACATGTTCTTTATGGAAGATCTGGTTCTGGGGTAAAACTAATTCAAGTGGTCACAAAATAATTAAATTTAAGATGAAGAAATAAATTAAGGTAGTTTTGCAACTAAGCTCCCTGATTCTGAAAGCAGAAGTGGTAATGAATTCACAGGACTTATCAGTAAAATCATCTCCATTTAGTTTAAGGGCTTGAAGACAGAGAAAATCTGTAACCTGCAGCTATACAAAAGGGAAAAAAAACAACTGGATGAATAGAAAAAAGTGGGTAACAAAGCCCATTTTTGCCTGATAAGTTATTTATCTGTAGTTCAGAATGCAATGGAATAACATTAGGAATGCCAAATATCAAACTGACACAAAGCTCACAAAGTACTTCAAAGGAAATGATAAAAGGTCTTGAGGTGTACAAAGTAAATGAAAAC
The DNA here is from genome assembly GCF_000747805.2 of Chaetura pelagica. Taxonomy (NCBI): domain Eukaryota; kingdom Metazoa; phylum Chordata; class Aves; order Apodiformes; family Apodidae; genus Chaetura; species Chaetura pelagica. The sequence goes on from NW_009970720.1 coordinate 1,944,293, forward strand.
AAAGAAAGCAAATGTGAATTAGCTGTGTGGAAAGAAGGAGATAAACATAAATGCTATGCTGGTATGAACCCAAAATGAAGGGTTGAATCCAATAAGGAGCAGGGATTGTGCAACAGCCAGCACCCAGTCAGGAGTGCCAATCCAGGTGCTTGTGCAGTTATTTGTTATGCACTGACTGAGAAGAGGTAAGCACCATGAATGGGATTTGTAGCACTAGAAGGCTATAGAGCTAAGGCATATGTGAGACTTCATAGAAAGTACTGAAGGGCAGTCTAAAACGCTGACAAGCTCCTAGATTTAAGCATCCCAGTAAAGGCTACAGTAAATGCCCAGGGAGGCCTGGATCAGTTCTGTGCTTGGTATGTACAGGAGACACTGGCAGGCAGATGGCTGGCTCATGGCTTCTGTAGCAAAGATGGGGAAGAGGAATAAAACAAAGAAGGCAGCAGTCAGTTCTGAAGAACAACAAATGAATTAAAGCAATCAGGAATGAAGCAGAAGTCCCATTCCTCAACATGTATAAATCCAAACTCCCAGCTCCTAGGTGAATCTTGCAGACTATGTGACCAGTATATTACAGAGCAAGTGAGGAGCTATATATTTTATGTTAGCTGGTGTAACAGGATAAAAAGCTGAAATAATTTTGATGTGAGGAACCATCTAAACAAAGGCTGATGCAGAGAGTCTGGGCTTGGGTTATCTTTATCTCTCAAAATCAGTAAAGCAGAAAAGCTTCCATCTGGTTTGTTCTCCCTTGATAATTGATATCAGCACTTAGTGGGACACAAACTCCTTCTGCAGTGTGCAAAACTTACTGAGATTCTTCAGGGTGATATTAAAGCAAAAATGACATGACATCTTTATAATTTCCACATGAGTGAGGAAATCAATACCTCCTGCGTTATGGTGCAGAAGCAATCTGTGCAAGGCTCATTTTCTCCATGCAGATTTGGGCTCTTTCTCCTGTGGCAACGCTTCAGTGCGTCTGTATCCTTCAGCTTCCAAAAGGTGCCTGCAGCATGACCATGCTGCTGGAACTGCTTCTTTCTACCAAGGTCTTGAGGGAGTCATTGTCACTAGGCCAGTTCTACAAATTAGAAATTCCTGCATATCTAATGACTGGATCATCTGCAATTTTTTAAATCTAATTTCCCAATGTTTCAAAGTAACAGAAGTCCCATTCTTGGCTGCAAACAAAGAACAGCAGGTCTACCAGTTCCCCTGTTTCTTGAATAGTTCAACTAGGACACAGTCTTAAATCTGTTGATTACTTCAGGGTGCAGATGGAGCAAATCCCACACTTTTTCTAAGATGCTTTATGCTAAGATGTTGGCTTATATTTGGAAACTTAGACTTGCAATTCATGGAGATGATGTCTACTTTAAAATCTCTATGTCATGCTTTTGATGCAGTTTCAAATGAATGAAGTGCTTTGAATTGATAGGGAGCACTACTCTCTATTTAAAATGCAAACAAAACAATGCCTTTTAAAAGCCCAGTTCTTCTTTAAAACTCTGTTAAAATGGTTTTGTTGAAAAATCTCTAGGGGACTCAATTCAGGCATGCTACAAATGTCCCACAGTTTGGGCCTGTGGAGGATAACATACTTAAGAAGTCTAATGCATCTCACAGTGTCCTGTAGTCACTTACAAGGATATATACAAAGATTCTAATCCTGCAAGAGCAAATTGTTTTTTTAATTTTATTTTTTTTTTTTTGCAATTGCTCTGCAGTGAAATCAAGTAAATTACCCTTAATGTGCAATTATCATCAGTCATCATTGCCCATGTTTGCAAAGCCTACAGACTTAGTCATACAGATACCTATGTTACATTATCTACATTAATGTAGGGCCCAGGCACCTACATACCTCTGCCAGTCTCAAATCCAGAGCCACTGTCCCATAACATTGCTTCTGGGAATGCTTTCAAGGCCAAGGTCCTGTACAACCAAATGCAACAGGAAGGAATTAAACTTATTAGGAACATATTAATGTAACAAGCCATAGCAGATAAAAGAAAAAACAAAATTATCCAGTTCAGTTGCAAACATAGTTCAGTGAAGCAGAGCTGAGTGATGACTTCACCATGGTGTGTATTAGCTGCTGCCATTAGACTGATGTCACTTCTAATGCAACAACTATATCACATTCATAGATCTAGTTTGCCTGGACATGATCTCCCCTTATTTCTTCAACCAGTAGCAAATGGCTCAGCATAGGCACCACAGTAGGCACCAGAACTGCCCAAAGTTGGTACACAGGAACACATGTGAGAGAAAACTCAAACATTCCCCATGTTTCATGGCCTTTGCTGTCACTTCCCATCAGCTCTTAACTAATCTGTATCTCAAAAGCCTCGAAGCTTGGCTCTGCCCTCTACTTCTCCAAAAACTGCAGTGGTAACACACCCCTGAAAGACAAGAAAGCATAAGGTGACCCACTCACTACCCAAGTTACTCCTACCCAGTTTCTGACTAAACTAGATGCACCAGGAGGAAACACCATTCAGTCTACTCCATGTCACTTAGAAAGCCTAAGATTTTGTCCTCAGCACTGCTCAGCTTACTCATGCAGAAGTGGTGTTGCTCTGTCAAAGGCATCCCCAGCAGAACAAGGGTTCTGAAGGAGGGTTTTGGAGCTGGCTGGACTCCCTGACGCTTCTCTGCAGAGATGCAGCCGCCCCCGCAGTCTAGCCCACTATGCTCTGGGGGAGGGAAAAATACTTTCCAGGACTCTCAGAAATGCACGCAGCCTGCCAGAGCTGGTGATGTGGAAAGGCACCATCTCTGACAGAAAACAAACTTTGGCCTCCCATGCCTGAGAAAAAAATATTAATAGGTTTGTCCTGGAAGAAAACCAGAGCCTGGGTTTGGCAGGGAGCTGTGCCTGGAGCAGACTGAGAGCTCCTTCTGCAGTGAGGGTGGAAAACAGCAACAGGCATCCAGGCACTGCAGGAAGCTTAGGTAACTTGGTTTATCTTTGGGGCTTTCTCATTAGGTATTTGTGTGTTGTGGTAACCACACTCAGCTGGCTGAGTTGCCTGGGCTGAGTTGCCTGGAGCTAAAAGCTATAGGCAAAAAGTATATTTAATTCAGGAGTCTTCAGCAAAAGGTATAGCCAGGTAAATTTCATCTGTTGTTGTCTTTGAGATCCCTGGCAGTCAAGGCCCACTAACCACTGCCAAATTGCTGAGTCTTCTATGGTAGTCTGAGATGTTACACTGCTGGGGATCGAGGGTAGCTCGTGGCTCACTGTGGGACAGGGTGGGGAGGCAGAAAGGTCCTGCCCCACACCAGCATTTGGGCAGGCTGTCCCTGCAGGAGCAGGTTCAGGTCAGTCACCCCAGCAGGGCAGCCAGGCACACCCCAGGTTGGAAAGCTGTTAGCATGGAGGGCTGGTTCTTCATTTTACCTTCCATTTTGCTATTAGACCCTGATGAATAAAGGCATAGGGCAGCTGTGTGACGTGGTTTTATATGGAGCACATAGGGAGTGTGTTGGTAAAGGCATCATGTGGGAGAGGTGAGGAGCGTGGTACAAGTATGATGCTGCATCTTTGGGCATCATCGCTGGGAGAGCTTTGTAGCATACACAGTGCTCTTCTAGGAAAAAACTGCCAAGTTGAGTAGCACTGCCTTATAAAAATGGTTGTTGGAGAAGTTATTGCTGCTGCTCATCTTTGGTAATATGGTTTGAACACTTGTGCATGAAGTGTGCCTTGAATGTTCAAGATGGCACAGCTAGGGAGAAGCTGTTCTTTTAAAACATGTCCCCATGAATGTTACAGCGCCCATTAAAATTGGCCAATTGGTAAAAAGTTCTGTGTAGTTTTCAAAATAATGCATTCATGTTTAAATATTTAAGGCTGGGCTTTTTTTGTCTGCTGTGATCTTTCTTATGTCAGATCTGCTTCTAGGCAGGAGACGAGAGCAACTGGATGGAGATAGCTGTGTCTAACTGTTTAGGGAAGTGGATGTGTCTATGGCTGTGTATGAATATGTGCAGGACACGCTTTTGATCTTGACTAATATAGGAATGCATGTATGTAATAATAAAAATCTGCTAATATAAAAAATGAAAATGTTAATTATTCCAGTGCCTGTACAGATGATATTGATAATGCCTTTAGTGTGAAAGAATATAAACAAAGGAGACCTCTGCCTTTCAAAGAGATGAAAGAAAGGAAAAACCCCAATAGTGTGCCAAATTTTAAAAAGAGAAAGAAAAATAGAGATTATGAGAGTGTAAAATAGAAAAGCAAGTATTAAAAGCTATTAAAAAGTCATTACTACATTCATTAGAAAAATTCTCTTCTAAGTAACCTTGTAAAATATCAAAGCTCAGCAACAAATAAGAAACATAAATGCAGTCAGGAGGGTTGAATCACATTACATTTCTTTTGCTCGTGCTCATATTCAGAGCAGCAACTTGCAGAAGGTTTCATCCAAGAAGAAGCATGAGCCTGACAAGAGCTAGTGACCCCCAGAGCTAAGGTGCAGGACTGCTGTGGTATAGACTCACCAGGGTAAGTCAGGGATATCTGCCATATGATTTTAACTCAGAAAAACCCCACACACCCCGTGTACCACAAGTTTTAGAAAAAAATTGTTTGGAGTCATTATAAAATGAACACATGAGCCTGTAGCCCTAGAGGAGCCAAGAAATGATCACAGTATCATTCTGGTTGGAAAAGACCTTCAAGATCATTGAATCCAACCACTACCCTAACTCTGCCACATCCACCACTAAATCCTGTCCCCTGGCACCACATCTGTCTTTTTAGATGTTTCCAGGGATGGTGGCTCAACCACCTCCTCAGACAGCCTGGATCACCCTGTCCAACTCCCAGCCCAGAACAGGACGACCCCAAAGTTCACACCGTCTACCTGAGGGCACTGTCCAAGTGTTTCTTGAATATTGTCAGGCTGTTACTGCTTCCCTGGGGAGCCTATTCCACTGCTCCACCACCCTCTGGGTGAAGAATCTCTTCCTAATATCCAACCTAAACCTCCCCTGCTAGTCATGGAAAAAGGGGATGTTGATAAAAAGCCAGCTTGTGATAAATGTAAATGTGGGCCCAGAGGAATGAAATGCAGTGAGAAATTACTTTGGGCCTAAGAAAATCTAAATTAAGTTTCAGGTCTAAAAAATTCTAAACTTTTTAGAGGGTAAAGGTAGAGCAGCACTATCTCTGTTGCTGAGTCAGCATGAAAGGAAAGACAGGGAAGAGAGTATGCAGGGATTCAGATGTGCCAAACGGAAAAATAAATTTCTGAAGCTTTCTCAGGTTATAGATTCCTTGAAATACATCACAAAATGTATAGTAGTCTTTTATGGAAAAAAAGTCATTCTGGCAAAACAATTTGTTCTGGATTCACTGAATTGTCTAAAAAAATCCAAATTGAGAATTACAGCAACAACAAAAAAATAATTAACTTTTATGTTAAATGAAATGTTTTTATTCTTCTGTTTGAAAGTACTTGTTCAGTCTGGAATTTCTTTTAACATTAAAAATGCAAAGTGCATATATTTACTGGCTGAACAGAAAGCTTTCTTCAACCTGAAATTAACATTTTTCTCTGAAATTGACATCAAATAATTCAAAAAAGTATCATTGACATAGGTTCATCCATCCATCCATCTAACCACCAAAAGAGCACCCTTCTTTTGCTTCCCTTACTGCTTTCACTCTGTCTTCTGCCATTTACTATTACTTAATTGTGCTGCTGTTCATCCAAGCCAGAACTGAACTGTGCTAGTTGCTGCATGATTAGGTAGCAAAAAACTTTAAATTAGCTCTTTCACTAAAGAAACCTTTTAGATTAGAGACATAAATAAAAAGTGTTTAGCCAAATATTTATCCAGTGCAGTCAACCAGAAAAAAAGGGTTGCCATGGCAGCTAAAAATTCCCTGCACGAGTGTTGGGAGCTGTGATAGTTCACTGGTCAACCCACAAACCTGGGAGCACCTGCTCCTACAGATTTCTTCTTGGGCTGTAGGAATGTGGCATAAGTCTCTCCCTGCTTTCTTCCCTGCTTGTTCAGCTGCCACCAAATCTAGGTGTGGGGTTTTTTAAGTTGCAATCTGCTACTGGACATGTACTTTTCTGCTCTCTGTATTGGTTCCTTCTTGTCTTTTGTACAAATCAGGTCCACCCTAAAGACACTTTACAAATGATGACTTTCGCATCACGTTCCACTGGGGAGATAAGGATGTGCCCAGCCTAAGCATTTTGCTTTATAACCTGTAATAGTTCTCAGCTTGAAGTAAAACTCTAAACTTGTTTGCTGGCAGCATCAGCAGAAACTGAAGTACATTTTAGGCTTATATGGGTTAGGCAGTTATGGAATTTGGACAGATTATATTACTGTTGTGTTGATGTGTGCTTTTGTTTACTCGTGGCAAAGACAGCAAGAACTTCATTTACATGTTTCTTTTGTAATGTTGCCACACCTTTAGAAAGAAGTATGTTACCTAAAATGTCATCTAGTTCACATAGAAGTGACAAGATGTGGCACTTGGTATCTGATCTGAATCTTTCTGATCAGCAGCTTAAATCTTTCTGAATAACTAAGAGCTGCTGGAATGCTCAGTGACATATTTCACATTCGGACTCACCTGAGGGGTTGCACAAAGAATCGGAACAGGTTTTGGAGCCCACTGGGAGATCAGTAGCATGATGCTAGTTATGTTTTCATTTCTGAAAGTCTTATGTAGTCCTATTTACCTATTTGGGTGCTCTCTAATTTTCGTGCAGATATGGCCAACGAAACAGCTGGCTGTGCCAAGGAACTTCTGCTGAACAGAAACTCTGTGGGAGAAAGTGGGGAGCACTTACCCAGTTCACCTACTCACAAACGTTCCAATTTAGAAATTATTAATGCCATGGTCATCTTATTCTGGGTGGGCTTTCTTCCTTCAAAGAATGACCTTCCTATAAGGAAATACAATTCTTACTAAATTACTAAAGGAAAATATATTTTTAAATTTGGCAGGTTAAATGACTCATTCAAAGGGTCATTATTTAATGTGTAGAACAAAAGCTGGCAAGATTATTCGTGCTCTTTTTCTGTGATAATGTAGCTCCTGGAATCCTGCTACCAAAGTGGAAGGACTATGCCAGTATTGGACAATTAAAGAACAAGGACAGTCAGTCCTCAAGGAGCTCAGCATCAAATTATGAAGACAGTGATTTATTCAGTCCTCTTGAAAACTTTGTTTTGTAAAGGTTATTGGGTAAGAAAATTACTGTTAGAGTTCACTAATGTTTTTTACATTTAATTTTCTTCTGTTCTTGAGAAGAGCAGGAAGGAAGAGCAATCAGCACAGGTGCCACACTGAGGGAGGAGATTAACAATTATCCCATCTGCATTGTTAGCAGCATGGCAGGTTTGTGGAGAACTAATTCAGTCAGAGACTCCTGTTGGGAAAGGACAGTCGTGGTGCACTTGGAGGTGGGAAGCTTTTGTGTTTCCTTTTAGTTACTGGCAGAGAGAGGGGTGGTACTTTTGTGCAACCCCTGATGGCAAGTCATCTCCTTTGAAGATGATCTGGAGGAGAAAGCAACACACATGGTGGCACCAACCTTCTGAGTCAGGAGGGATCATGGTGTAACAGTTCACTGCTGTGAAGTGTGTTTTGAGGGGTATGAAATGCATTTAGTTACAGAAAGATAATGACAGCTATGACTACTGACACAGCCTACAGTTACCCCATGCACAGCCATATGAGCCTATACAGACAAATTTATCCCACGTATTCATGCCTGCCCATGATTACAGCTGAGAGGATCTGTAAAAGGGTTTCCTCTCTGTCTGTTTGGTCTTGAATTTCAGTTGTTGTCGGGACAGGATGAATACACTTGCCTTGTTGAACAAGGCAGCTATTTCACACTTCATCATCTGCTGGTCATCTTAGTACCTGACACAAAGGTCCCCTTTCATGGTTAAACTCACCTCTCTTTTATCATGTTCAGTCTCCTACCCTTCTACATCATTTTTCTTGCTTCTGTCTCTGGCACCAGTTTGGACCCCAATGCTCCCCAAGCCTTGGAGAACATTTGCCCCAGGCTTTCTTCTGTTGTTATTCTCTGTGGTTCAGCTGACAGTCCTTACTGCCACAGCTGTTGTTCTGACACTGCCATTTCTAAAGTCATGGTTACTTCTCTTCCTTGTAATGTGCCTGAAACTACCACTCCTCTTCTGAAAACATTCCCAGCCTTTTAATACCTTTCTGACCCAGGATATAAAGATTCAAAGGCCATCAGAATCAATATGCAGACAGAGGATTTGATCAGAGAAATAAGAATTGTTTGACAAGGGCACTATAAGAGAAAAAAAAGAAAAAAAGAGCATAATGAATGCAATCATGATTCTCTGGAATGCTCTGCAGCTTCGGAGCAAGAACAGAAGATGCATATGTGTAAGTTTACATCTGTCCATTTCAAGTCTTGGCATGGGAGTGCTCCCACATTTCTTCTTAGTGCTAACCTTTTGCATATTAGCAAACGAGTACTTCTTTCTCTTTATCTCCCACAGGAGACTGCGACTTAGTTTGGTATGGCACCTACATAGCCATGGCATTCTTCTCTCTTTTTTACATTTACCCACCCACCTCTTCCCTCTGGTCTACATGCACTCCATGTGCTTGGAAGTGAAGCCTTCAGCCCATAAGAGATACCCTGAAGTACAGAATACAAGGGGCACACCCCCAAGGTAACGCAGAGTACTATAAAAGCACATCTGTGGTCTGTTCTCTGCTTTGCTTTCTGGAAACTATTGTTAAATGCAAGATCTCAGCTCTTGACTTCCAAGTGCACTTTTGCTTGTTCTCAGAGATCTAAATAAAATGCCTAAACAACAAGGTAAACATTTTTTTTCCTCTAACATAAACACAGATGTGGGCATATTAGCCTGAAGCTGCACTAAATCAAAACAGATTGAGAGCAAGAATAAACAACACCTGACATATGTTAGTCATGGTACTTAACGTGTTGCAAGAAGTTACCCATACACAACAGTGATTCAGATGTTGTAAGAATCTACACATGGAAAAACATTCAGTATGTAAATATCCTTTGCGCCTGTGAGTCAATATGTACAGACTTTTGTAGTCATTAGGCTTAAGTTTACAAAGTAAACCAAATAAATAAAGAGTCTAGCACAAATACAGTACAAAAATTACATTACAAATCTAATAATGTAAGTTTTGATCCATAAAATGCACGATGTCCAGAAAAATCCTCCTGTATTCTTGGTGTCTAGTCCATCCATGCTTGCAATACTCAAGATCAGTGTCAGGGTACCAAGAAAGAGCTAAGGAAGAAGAGTCTTGCCCGATGGTGCGTGGTTAGATGAAGATACGGGGGCCGAGAATATGTGGACAAAAAAATTGCCTTTTGGGAGCTCTGCATTGGCAGGTAACTGGTGGTCGGCTGAGAGCTGTGCCTAGAAGTGTCAGGGAATCTTCTGTTTCTTCTCAAATTGTGGGTGCTCCAGAAAGGGTGGAAATTCTGCGTGACCCAGCCAAAAAGTTGGGCCATGGACCTACACATGCTAGACTCTGGTAAGGCAGCTGAGAGACAAGGAAGGCCAAGCAGTAACAGTGTTGACAGACTGTGTTGACCACGGCTGAGTGTAACTATGTTTGCAGTCATTTAACACAGTTTGTGTTCTGATTCAACTGTCTATACTTGATGGTGCATGGTTCATATCCAGGTCAGATGTGACACATTTTGAAGATGGCTCTGCTGGCCTTGGCTTAAGTTTGTTAAGACAGAACTGCCTTTTTCCCTTTCCATCTGTCACTAACCTTCCAGTAAAGTACCAAGAACAGAGTAAACTATCCTCTCATTTCTCAGCAGAAAAATAAAGAATAATTGTATATTTTCATCTTATTTTTATACTTTAATTATTTTTTAAAATTTTATTTTCCAGCCCTTAGCATTCCTG
>NW_009970720.1:1954712-1961869 GCF_000747805.2 Chaetura pelagica
GTGACTTCTGTTACCTAAAGCTAATGGTGTATGTACACCCAGTTGTATTTGACTTTGCATTGTGAGATTCTTATTAAAGGCAGAAGTCAAGTTCTCATTGTGCAGTGTGTGTTTCATTTGCCATTAAAACTTACATAATTTTGTGAGCTCTACATAGTAGTGTACCTGGCAGCGTGATATGCTTTTTCCATCTTTATCCAGGATGCTGGATGACATTAGGCTCTTGCTTAGACCATTGGCGGCAGCAAATACTATCAAGGTGTCACAGAAAAAATGAAAAAACAGCATTTTTTTAGTTTCACTGTTATTTGAAGATAATGTATGGACTGAAGACCTCTGATGGCACCAGTTTCTATTCGGAGTTCAGAAGTACTACAAGATAAATTATTTTAATTATATCCAACATCCCACCGTAGCGGGTAGACCCAGTAGGGCAAAAGTGGGTAGACACTGTGCCACTCAATTTACACAGGCTTTTCTGCGGCTTTATGTCACAAAAGGAAAAGCCTCAGATCTGTGTATGAATGTTCATGTTGTCTTCTGCCCTCTTGCTATTGCCCAAAATAGCTTTCTTAAACTTAAATATGGCAATGCCAAATTAAATAGCATCAGGATCCAGATGATCTTGATAATGACATTTAATTATGGAAAGTGACTTAGGTACCTTTTCTTCTCAACATTGTTGGTTATTTGTGTTATTACTAGAGGGAAAGGAATTCTTCTGGGAAGAAAGGCAGTTTTGTTTGGCCATCTGCACATCTATTTTTCTGATTTTAGCATGGAAGCAGAAGTGGCTTCAAGAACAACCAGAAGTCTCTGGGCCTGGTGGACCTAATTTGAAACAGCACAGATTTTACTAACATGAGTGGAAGGATGTTGTTAGATGTTAGTTAGCTTGTTAAATATCTTCATAGCGACTTTTGAAAAAGAGAGCCTTCTTACCAAGCCCCTTTAACTCTGCATTTCCTAGTGTTCTATGTTCTAAATGTTGCTTTAAAAAAATCCAGACAAAACGCTTATGCCTAATATCCTAATTCATACAGCAAGAGCACAGGATCACTTAACCTGAAGTGGAGGTCTACCATTCACCTCCAGGTTCTGAGAAGAGGTTTTTAAAAAATAATTTTCCCCTTTGTTGTGGGGAAGTCATGGCAACATCCTGGGAATTTTGCCTAGTCAAATGAGTACATGGACATTGGCATTCACAGGAAATACTGATGTCAGAACTCACCTAATCCACTTCCTACCCTTGGCCTATGTTGCCTATGTTGATCAGACATCATGACAGAGATTAATCTAATCTGTTTTTTAAATGTCAGGGATGGGAAATCTTTATTTTCCTAGGCCACTATTCCAGTCTGCACAATACTCACATAAGTTTGTTTTCTGTTTGCTGACTCACTCTTGCCCTGAAACTAGTTCAATTTATTTTTCTCTTACTGTAATTCACGGTTGCTTGGAGATTATCCTGGGCTGTGCTGGCTAGTATTAAGTTAGAAAAGCAAGAGGTCAGGATAGGAAGCAGGCAAACAAAGCTAATACATTTTCTGCAATGTATTAGTTGATAGAAAATGTAAAGAAAGAATTTGCTCTTCAGAAGCTGTATTGTCAATATTAGAAATGTGGGTTAAAAACTAGAAGACTGGTGAGATTGGAATGGTGAAATAAGCTCTTAGCCGCTTAGGAATGGATAAGAGAGGGCTATGTAGCTCAGGACAGCAATATTGTAAATACACATGCATTAATGTTTTAACTACTAGTACAGGGAGCTGCTGTTGAAGGCCTGCTGTGAGCCTAGCAAACCATTCTCCAGAACTATCAGTCTGTACGTATCTGTGCATACAGAGATGGAATTGCTGGGGGGAACTGAACAAGTTGTAGGTGTGTCAATTTTAACTTTTAACACAAGTTTTCTGACTCTCTTCTACTGCATAAAATATTTAATTTAATGGAAAGCAACTGGTTTGACTCTTAGCAAAAAATAAATAGAAATTATTCACTATGGAGAAATGATTTTAATATAGTTTTGTGTAAAGCAAGTAAGTGGGCATCTAAACATCCAACAGAATAAACTGTGAAAGTAAACAGAAATATTGTGTCTGTATGGACGTGTGTGTGTGACATGTAGTTAGAAAATTGTGAATGGAAATGAAAAGTTCTTTAGGAAGACTCATATTAGTCAAAATAACTATAATGCAGCGGTCACAGATAGAGAGGACTCCGGCTTAAAACCCAGACTGATTCAGTATTGAAGATGGTAAGGGTGATATTTAGTTGTTTAAGCATAGGTGCCTACTGTAATATATAAGGCGCTGGAGTCATCAGCATGGGACTGGCAAATATGACACAATTAATGGAAGACTTGAAACCTCCTGGAGCTGTAACTTGTGGCCAAATGGAATATCTTCCCTCATGTCTAAAATGGAAGAATGCACCTATGCTCAGGCACCTGAATTGCACTATAATTTAAGGAGAATTAATGAGTCAATTAGTATAAATAAGAAACTATATAATGCAGAAAATTGATATAAGGATGTAGAAAAAAATATGAAGAAACAGAGATGGCTAGTTGAGGTAACAGGAAGAAATAAGAGGAGCATCTGAGGAAGGCATTGGTACTCTTTTATCAATGACTAGATTGAAATAGCAAAATTATTTACAGTTTGGTTCTGCAGCACTGATATTTCTGTTTTGCAGATGAACAAGAACAGGACGATATGTGTGTATTGCAGAAGGATGAGAAACTATTCTCCAGTGGTTAAGTCAGGAAGATGATGAGTCAGGCCACCAGATAGTGACAAGCTGGGCTCACAGCCAGCAGGACAGCCTGCTTTCCTGCCCATGGCACGGCGGGAAACAAGGCTGCCTGTTTGGTTTGTCAGGCAGGCATATGATCTGCCTTTCTCCCTGGCTTCAATCAAAAAAATTAAATAATGTACTGTAGTAGAGCCTTGATATTCAGCTATCGTAACTTGCCTTTGGGAAACTGCTCCTTCTGATGTCCTTTAAATAGCTTTGAATCTGATTCTGGCCCTAGTACTGCCTCAGAGACACCACACAGAGCTCAGCAAATCTTGTATCCAGACTTTTCAGACCCACTCATGCAAGGGTCTTCTTGGTTTTCTAGGTACGTGTCTCAAAGCCCTGTGGCATGACATGGAGAAACTGTTCAGCCCTGAAATCAATGGGTACTTGCCAGAAAGGAAATGGTTATAGTGCTACATCCTCTGAAAGACTAAACTTTAGGTTTCTATGCCATAATTTGGATTAGTGGCTGTATGTCACTTTAAGATCCACATGTTTTTATACACCAACTGGAAATTACTTCAAACTGCCCAGTTATCTTCTAAGTGTTTTGAGAACAGCAGGTGTTTGTGAACTCCTCATACTCTAGTGATAAGCGCCACGGACAATGCACATTAAGAAACTTGTTAGTCTGACTGTATTCAGAATGAAAAGACAGTAGAGCAAAAAGGGCTTAAGGCCACACATCATACAGATGCTTATTTACTGACTATTGTCTTTCTTATGCACTGAATAAACAGGGAATTTCGTGTGTTTGTATGGTTGTGACATCCTCTGTGATCATCTAATTGCTTTCCATATCACATTGCATATACATAATAGGTTTAATTCAGGTACCATTGGCTTAATTTGGCAATTACTCTATTTGAGAAATTGACTTTGCTAGACTACTAGCCAATATTATAGATTTACTAAACTGCACTTTGGATAGTTTGTTATGTATCTTGCTCTGTCCATGCTGTGAATATACTGTTGCCATAGCAAAATATTAAATGGATAAACTGGCAGTTGCTTTTCTTTTTCCCTAAAATAGAACAAAAATTATTATTTTCATAACTGTGCTATTTTCCCTTCCCTGACCTCTCTATGTGCAGCCTTAGATTTTCCTGAGCATCTCTGTTGCTAATTCCTTCACACTTCTGTATTACTGCATCAGTTTTTAATGGTTACTTGCACGCTTGACAGATGGAGTTATGGATCAGTTTGGCTTTAGGGATTTTTTTTTTGTTTGTTTGAACTTTATTTCCCCCTTTTCTTTTGGTTTTCCCTTCTCCATAACTTCAGAGTGTTTTGTGTTGGGCTTAGAAGTAAACACTAGTATTTATTTTAAAATTAAGTAGTGTCAATGTTTGTCACTGATTATGCTGGCAAAGGAAAAATGGACTTCTTAAGGTTTGTTCTTTATCCTTTTCCTACCACTACAATAATAACGGAAATTTTACTTTAATGCTTTAACTGCATTCTTAAAATAAATTACTTGTTCATGACCATTATTCTACTTCCTTGCCCAAATTAAGAAATGTTTGGATAATCTTTCATTGCACAACGAGCGGCCTGATACTTTACTTCGCAAACGTAATGCTCCATTAAGTCAGCTTTAAGATTTACATCTTCCTTTCTCCCACTGCCTGACCCAAAACTTATTGATGTTTTGTGACTTGCAGTGGGCTGTCATACCTTTAAATTATCTTGTGAGTATCTAGTCAGACAAATTTGCTTCACAGAAATCCAAAGCTGCCAGATTTGCTGAAGGGCAGAGCTCTCCTTCATATGTTTTGGGAGATTATTTAAATCAATTATTCAGGTTCTGGAATACATAAGCACTATTTCATTAAAGCCTGTCCTTTCAAACCACCGCACCATTTCTGTAACTGTATTTCCTTGTTTTAATCTGGAAGGATCTACAGACAGTTGTTGACAAGTGTACCACCTATTGCTCGCAAAATTCTGTACTGGATCGCAAGCAGCGCATGCTTTTGCCAGCCCTGTCAGTGTTCACTGACAGCGAGATTAATCTCGACTTGTCTGACTTACAGTCATGATGACATTCTTGCAAGCATGAACTGATGAGGTACCTGCAACGTAGCCCCGACCCTTCTCGTCTTTTATCTCAATAATGTGTCAACTCCAATGCCTGTAATGAAAGTCGGATGCCAGCCCTGTTAATTGTTTCATCGACCATGCATTTTTGTGGGAAGAGATAGGGCTGGTAGCTGCTGGAGGGCTTAAGATGAATAAACAGATGATAAGAATGGTGCCTGTCTTGCAGCTGGCTCAGCTGCAGGGGGAAGCAGTCCAGGCGCTGTGATTAGCTGCGCAGTCTAGTTGGAAGCCAGTAATGAGCAGTGGACACCAGGGGTCAACATGGGCATCAAAACTGCCCAACATCTTAACTGATGATCTGGATAACAGGGCAGAGCGCACCCTCAGCAAATTTGCTGATGATACAGAACGGGGAGGAGTCGCTGATACATTGGGCTGGACTGCCATCCAAAGGGACCCAATAAGCTGTAGAAATGGGCTGACAAGAACCTCACGAAGCCCCAAAAAGGGAAGCGCAAAGTCCTGCACCTGGGGTAGAACAACCCCAGGCATCAGTACAGGCTGGTGGCTGCCTAGCTGGAAAACAGCTTGGCAGAAAAGGACCTGGGTGTCCTGCTGGACACCAAGTTGAATGTGAACCAACAGTGTGCCCTTGAGGCACAGAGGGCTGATGGTATATCCTGGGCTGCCACAGGAGTGTTGCAAGCAGGTCGAGAGAGGTCATCCTTTCTCTCTACTCAGGACTGGTGAGGCCACAAATGGAGTTGTGTGTCCAGCTCTGGGCGACCCAGTATGAGACACACATGGACAGACTAGAGACAGTGCAGTGAAGGGCTACAGGGATGGCGAAGGGACTGGAGCATCTGTCCTACAAGGAGAGGCTGAGAGAGCTGGGACTCTTGGCCTGGAGAAGAGAAGGCTCAGGGGGATCTCATCAGTGTTTGCATATACCTGCAGGGATGGTGCAAGGAGGAGGGAGCCAGGGTCTTTTCAGTGGTGCCCAGTGACAGGACCAGAGGCAGTGGGCACAAACTGGAACACAGGAGGGAGGTTCCCTCTGAACATCAGGAAACAACTTTTCCCTGTGGGGGTGACTGAGCCCTGGCACAGGTTGCCCAGGGTGGCTGTGGCTGTTCAAAAGCTGTCTGGATGTGGTTCTTAGGACCATTTCGAGGTGGCCCTGCTTGAGCAGAGAGGTTGGATGAGATGACCTCCAGAGATTCCTTCCAATCTCAACCATCCTGTGATTCTGAGACTGCAGAGAAATTATGGCACAGCAGTAATACCTTGTGTCCATTATTTTTTTCATGGAGGTGAATAGTTCTTTGGTCATCTTCAAATATTCCTATTTTCTTATGTCTCTTGCAATTTCATGTATTCCTTTCAGTGCCAATCCCTGTGGCAGACCATGGTGTCAGTACTGAAAAGGAGTGTGGTCATCACTTGCTGAACTTTTGACAATTGCTTCGTGGGTTTCTGTGATGCATCACCTCCTGGAATTAAGTAAGTACTTTACTTTGCACTACCAAAGTCTCCTAAACATTGTTGTCCTGAGCTATAGATAGCACTGGGGGTCTGTGGACTCAGAACCATCTCTGGCTCCATCTCCATCTCCAGCCTCCTCAGGGTTGCAGCAGTTGCCATCCTGAATACAGGCCCTTATTTTAGGTTCCACGCCCAAGCTGGAAAGATGATGACCCTTTTTTTTTTTTTTTTTTTAATAATAGAAGTAGCCACAACATCTATGATGGAGAGGTGACAGCAAGTGAGGTTTCCAGAGAGATTTAGTCCCATTCGTGTCCTGGGCTGCATCAAAAAGAAGCGTGGCCAGCAGGTGAAGGAAGGCGATTCTGCCCCTCTGCTCTGCTCTCACGAGCCCCCACCTGGAGTACTCAACACAAGAGGTACGTGGGGCTGTTGGATCAAGTCCAGAGGAGGGCCACGAAGGTTATCAGAGGGCTGGAGCCCCTCTGCTATGAGGACAGGCTGAGAAGAGTTGGGGCTGTTCAGCCTGGAGAAGAGAAGTCTCTGGGGAGACCTCACAGTGGCCTTGCAGAGCCAGAAGGGGCTACAGGAAAGCTGGGGAGGGGCTTCTTACAAGGACGCGTAGTGACAGGACAAGGGGTAACGGTTTTAAGCCGAAGGGGTAGGTTTTTATTAGGTATCACCAAGAAATTATGTACTGGGGGGGTGGTGAGACCCTGGCACAGGTTGCCCAGGGAAGCTGCGGCTGCTCCTCCCTGGAAGCGCTGAAGGCCAGGCTGGATGGAGCTTTGAGCAGCCCGGTGTAAACGGGAGGTGTCCTCCGA
>NW_009970720.1:1962970-2011566 GCF_000747805.2 Chaetura pelagica
CCCCCCCCCAGGCTTGGATGGGACCCAGTGCAGAGTTAGTGCTTGTCCTCTCATTCGTGGGGTCCTTGATTGCTCCAAGCAGCGAGGAGTTACAGCTCGGCGGTGCAGTTGCTTTGAAACGCAATAGGAGAAGATGTTGGTAGTGACATGGGGGAGCATCAGGCTGCCCTGCCTGAGCCGATCCCCTTGGGAAGAGAGCAGTTTTGGGGGTATAGCTTATTCTGTGGCCTGAACCAGGGCACACGGGCTGTCTTACGTGGGGGAGAAGGGTGAGGGAAGAGAGGACATCATAGTACGGGAGGCTGTTTTGTTTTTTTTTTTGGAAGCCTCTGAAACAACCCCTTTGATCCGATAAGCAACTCTGAGCAGGTGCAGGGATCACTGATGGAAGGTAGGGGGATTTTAAAGGACCTGTGAGCTTGAACTAAGCACATTTTCAGTCAGGGATACGTCCTCAGAGGTACTTTGTGCAACAGGAGAGAAAGAAGGTGAAAAAGAAAATAAAAGGAGGTTGTGTGCTTGAGCCTAGCTCCTTGTGTTCAGCAATTTTGTTTGAAATTTCTTATTTAAGACCAGGGCTACCCACGTTGGAAAACAGCTTTGCTAGGAAATCCAGAGAGAATGGGATGAACCTCAGTGGGCCACAGGGTGTTCTAGGGCTGCTTGTGGTCTCTTCCCTTTCCCTTGCTGGAATCCTGTGATGTTACTGGTAGCTCTGCCAAAATCAACCCAGCTGAAAAAGGAAGTGTGCAGTGATCATAGCTAGTTTTCTGACTGCTTCAGTCTTCCTTTTTTGGGTGGTCTTTTGTATTGATCTCCACGTATGGCAGTGAAGTGTTCAAGAGCCATGACAAAATGCCTTAAATTTCTCAAGGTTTAGGCAAGCACCAGAAAGATTCCTTTTAAGTGGCTTCCTCCTGGCTCAAACCAGGACACCCAGACAGGCTTGTAGGCTCTCACTGTGCAAGGGAAGAGAAGGTGGAAGCCTGTGCTTGTGAAATGACAGGCCTGATGGAAGTCAAGAGATCAACTGGGACTTCATGCTTTGTAGTCAGATGGTCTTACACAAGTGTAGGGCTTGTACTTTGATAAAAGAGTTAAGTTATTTATGAAAAAATTTAGAAGTTGTCTCATGTACTGTTTGTCAGGCTTTCATAGCAATATAATTCGCAGCAGTGGAAATACCCTTTTAAATTCTGTTATCTTACCTATGCTGCATAGAATCATCAAAAATGTATATCCTTGTTCTTTATAATAGAAAGCATTAGTATTTTCTTAGTCAAAATTTCTGATAAAAATGATGTCTGCAGTGACTTAAATTGACTAAGTAGGGGCTTTCACTTTTCTGCAAGTCAAGACTTTTTTACATACAATCAATGAAGTATTGAAACACCCTTTGTTAGCTCTAAAGCTAACTTCAAGGGTAGCTTTGAGAATTGTTCTTCCTTTCTGCGTAGCATATAGTATCTGACAGACAGCTTTGGCACTGCTTTGACTGCTGTCTCACACAAGGCTGTCTTGGGAGTAGTGGTGATGAGGACCATGCAGTTGCTTGAGTGTGCCTGCTCTGCTCTCTCCAAATTCCAGGTATTGGCTTCTAGTTGTCAGTGATGGTAGAAGGTGGGGCTTTGCAGGTAGCTGGGCAAGTGTCCTTATTAGTTTTATTTTATTAATGTTTGGCTCTGAAAGTGCTTTTTCAACATTGTGAGGAAGCACCCTCTATTTTGTTGCCAATGGTACAGAAGAAAAGCTAAAATTTAAGCCTGAAAAGAAACAGGATCAAACTCACAGGGGAAAAGAAGTAATGTTTTCATTGAATTATTAAACTAAGGTAATGAGTGTGTAGGCTGAAGACACATTCTTCTCCCATTGTTCAAAGCTTGTCTTCTTGCTTTTGGGTTGTGACTTTGGCAAGTATGAGCTTGATGAACATTAAATGGTCTAGTAGTACATTCATGGGAAAGAGGAGCATCTGGATTGTGTGTGTGAATATTGTTATTTTTACAATGCATCCCTTGTGTAATGTTAGTCTGGATATTAAAAGAATAAAAACTATTTATGACAGAAATAAGAAGACCATGGCAGTTGCAAAATATTCTTGTTTTCCCCATCTTTCACCGAAATTTCTATATTAACATAGGGTTATCAAAGCCCAAATTGTTCTGGATGTTCTAGATACTATGGTAGCTACTGACCTCCCATGCTCACTACTTGAAGCTCTGGCTGGTAGTTCAGTTACTGACTTTGCAGGTGATTTGGTATCTTTCTGGTATACTTAATTATGGGAATGGTTTTTTGTGTCTTTTTGTTGTTTTTTTTTTTAATTGCTGGCTTAGCTTGCCCATGAGAATGAGGGCTTTGAAGTGTGGATAGTAAGATGTGCTTTCTTTTTTAGGCCACTCCAAGAAAGAAAGAGTTCAGTCCGATGTTCTTCATCATTAAACAGCTATTCTGTTGTAGGAAGTGTTTTGAGGTTAAAAAGCCTTATACTCCATACTTCACGCAGTTGAAAATAGCACTCTTTTTTTTTTTTTCCCTGCTGTGGGGGCTGGTGATTATTAAATTAATAACTGTACATGGTAAGAGTTTATCTTATCTAACTATTAACTCATCTTCGAGCTTGCATGTTCATTAAGCAGCAGTTGTATTTTTATTTGCTTTTATTTGCTTAACATCTTTATTTATCAAAGATGTTTTAGCTATACAGCATGTTGCATGTTTATGCTGTTTGTTCAGACATCAAATCTACTTCTGTGGAAAGATATAAAAACACATGCTATGATTCCGTTTTTAAAAGATTGGATAACTTTTTGGCCCATGAGAAGGAGGGCAAGCTGGAACACCCTGGAAAGGGTATCTGATTTAAGTCCTGCTAAGTTTTGTATCTTTTTAGTTTTTATTATGATAATATTTACATAAATTAATAATAGTAGTTACTTATCCATTACAGACTCACTAGGCCTGTGAGAAGTTCCCAGCTCCTTTGAAGCACTGGACACTGTCAGCATCCTAAGGCTGGATGCCTTTTCACATCACCACTTGACGTGTGGCAGTTGTCATTACAATAACAGCAATAAAACTTGAACTGGAAACTTTCTCCGAGGCATCTGCACTGTTATGATTCAAAGGAATAAACAAGTGGTTTATCATTACCTGTTGGTGTCTGACAGCATTGTTCTTGGCTCACTCACTAAGCATGTGCTTCAGGGAAAGTGATACCACTATCTTCTTCACTGCTCTGACTTGGAGTGTAGGAGAAGAGAAAAATAAAAGGATTTAGCTGTGAATTTAAGGATGAACAGAATAGGATAAACACAGATTTGTGACTTCCAAGATTTTCAGTGGTGGATGCCACTGTTTGACCAAATGTGGTCATGACACACACCTCTCTTAATAGCAGTGTGAATAACTACATGCTGTTCTTAACTTCTTCCTCCTCTCTCACCCCATAGCTTAGAGTTGGACTGATTCAGTTGGACTTCTGAGTAGGCCTGAGTGTTATCTGCATTTTAGTCCTGTGACCTGACTCTTCAAAAACATATCTTGCCTTGCACTGAAAGAATTTAGGCAAAGATTGTCTTTCTTGGAAGTTCCAGCTGGACTCCAGCATGCTACTGTTAAAACTGTTCCATCTTTCTTACTGTGCCAGTAAATAGATTTGCCTGTGAAGATTTTATGTTTACTTCAGGTAACAAATGAAAATATCAAGCAGCATCAGGCTTTGGTATTTACCTGGGATCTTGCCTGATATCCAGTGAATTCCCACTGTGAATTAGTGATGGTGGCAACTCTAAACAGGTACCAATTTATAAAGATCTCTGAGATAGCAAATTTTTAGTTCATTTATTGACTTACTGATGCAAGATGGCTATTTTTTGCAGGACTACTGTGGTGCTATAGGAAGCTCTAAACAAGTATGTTTAGTATATTTAGCATTTTCAGTATAGATAAACAGAAATCACATTTTCAATAGCCAAAGCATGAAATCAAGCTTGCTTCATTTGGTTGGTTGGTTGTTTCTTTTTTTTTTTTTTTCTTTTTCCTGATTGGAAGAAGACCAAGGATCATGTGTACAACTTTTTTTTTTAAAAATAATGCCTTGTTTGTTCATTTGTCAGATATTTAATATCCTGTAGTAAAATTTGTATTATTTAGGCTCTGGAACTACTGCATCCATTTGTGAGTTTTCCTTGTTTTGTTGCAAGATAGTGGTATCACGCAGAAGAAAATAGTGTTTGAAAAATAGTTTGTGAGCTAGTGAAGTTAAAATACATGCTTAAAGAATGCTGAATAGATTATACTCACTACGGCAAGCGTGTATAAACTGTTGGAATGTTAGCATTTGCTATCTACAGTCACTATCTGCTTAGATACACAATTAGATTAACTTGAGTTTAACGAAACATAGAGGCTGTTTGCCTTTGGAACGCCCTATATCAAGCATGCTGGATCATTTGTGAGAGAAAATGTCCCTTTTTATAGTTCCTGCAAAACTTCAGCATTAGGAACGTGTTGTGGTTTTCGTTTTGTTTTTTTTTCTTCACAAAAGTCAGTTTTTTCTGCCACATCTAGAAAACTCCTCAAGGCCTTAAGTAGAGCAGAAGAAGGAGACAATACAATTAGATTCTGGGAGTGGAAGGTTAAAAAAGACCAATAATAATTTATTTTTTTTTTATCCCTGGCATCCAACCACTTGTAAGACCAGTGTGAACTCACAGGTGATTTTAATTCTTATTTCCCTTACTTGTGAGAAAGGAAGTTAATACAGAAATTGCTACCATGAGGTTTCAGCATTTGTGTTTTCATTTGGAAATTGAAATCAGAGACCATTATGCTCAACTAGACTTTCTGTGTCACTTTGATTTCAGGGTTTGAGCTCTATGTAACTACTCACGCCCTACTTCAATAAATAGCTTGTGCTAAAATTTGTTGTTTTAAAGCATAATCATCAGACCTTTGCATCAAACATTTGGTATTTCAGATATCTTTCTTGGCATGTGGATGCTGGTTTTGGAGTAAATACTTAAGTAATAGTCTTTGGAACACTACAGGTACAGGTGGTGCTGCTCCTGCATTCCCTGCTTCTCAGGTCTCCAGAAAATGTTAGCTGCAGTATGTTTTGGTTTTTGGTTGTGGGCTTTTTTTTTTTTTTTTCCTCTTTTTCCTCTTCCCTATTTGTATTCCTTGTCATCTGGAGTATCAGGAAATATGTTAGAATAATCAGGTATTTCATATCTGGCTGATACGGGGTAGGTGAAGTGCATGAAAATAGCTTGCAATAAATGCAATCAAATACCAAATCGGTTACTGTCAGAATCAGAAGGTGGATGTTCAGCAACTTCGCTGCTTACACTGATGTGGAAAAGCAACAGCATGGGAGATGAAGCTGAGTATCAAAGGTTAACACAGTCTGGCACTGGAACTGAAAGCCTGAAGGGTGCTTTTGAGTTAACATGGCTTTGAAGTAATTTCCTTGTATTCCTGTTTTTTCCTACTGTAAGCAATGAGAAAATCTACTGTTTAAGCTGCAATAAGCTGGGGAGGGAAGCTGCAACCAAAACACCAGTTGAAAAGCATCTGAAGAAATACCAGGACATACTCTGTGTGCTTTATTAATTGTACATGACTGCCTTGGTAAGGGGAAGTGGGAAAAGGCAGCTTACTGAAGAGAATGGGTAAGCTTGTGAAACAGAGGCTCAAAAAAAGAATTTAAGAAAAAATAAATCACATGATCACTACAAACTATTGCAGTGATATTTGTGAACTCTTGAAGTGTAACACTGGAGTCTGTCAGTGTGTGTCCTTCTGTCTGCATCCCACCCCAGCAGTGCTCCTCTGGACTGGGAGCAAGCACACAGCAGTGTTCAATTTACACTGCAAGTGTAGAACTTCAAGTCATGGAAGTGGGTAATGAACAGTACAACAAAGCAGGTAGACACACCTGAGGTGAGCCATGGAGCATAAGCAACAGGGATTTATAATCAAAAGGTACTGTGAGGAATCCCCATTTGTTTTACAGAAAAAAAACCAACCCCTAACTCCAAGGTAAGTGATTCAGGAGAAAGAAATATGTGTTACTTTGCAGCTTAGTAGTTGAAGTAGTGCTTCCAAGCTGCTCAATCCTAGTGTTATAGAAGACTGAATAAACAAAGACTCTCCTGTGCAACTGTTGAAAAATAACTGGACATGGAGTGTAAGCAGATGATCCTTGTAATGTAATGTGCAAATAGGCTTAGGAGGAATGGAGAAAATGCCAGTTGTAAACCACCTCCTTCAGGAATTAGTTGATGAGTGGATACAGGATGTGGCTTTGACTGGGTACTGCAGAATCACCCAGAAGTTAAACTTGCCTGTAACTTCAAATGAAAGACAAAAAGTATTTTTTTTAATCAGAAAAGTAGTCCATTTAGGCTGATTTTTTTTCTGTCTTGGCCAGTGATAAAGCAAGGGCTTTTGTGAAACTTGTGAGAGCAACATTTTGCACTTGCACAGAGGAAGGTACTATAAGATGTCAGTGGGGGGCTGGTCAGGGCAGTTGAAGCCCATGGGTGCTCACAGGGCCCCCGAAAGACACATCCTTTGATCTTTGTATGTTTTTAAATTTGTGTCAGCTTTGTAATGTAATTGCAGATGCTTCTTGGCTGACATTTTGTGATAGACTTCCTCAGTTCATGAGTAACTTGCAGTATTGGTTTCTGGAGAGCTCTGCAAGTCTGCTCAGCAGTGAGAGAGTGGTATTTTTTGAGCATTTGCAAGGGGAACATGGTATAAATCCAGAGGTACAGCAGCTGTCATTCCTGGGTTAATGGACCAGTTAAGCTGGATGCTGTGATTAGTTTAATATACCTTTCTATAATGTATTTCTTCCTTGGCTGAAAGTAAATAATTTGGGGATGTTATCAAACCTAGTCTGAAAACTCTCTCATTTAGGAAATTGTATTTCATGTATTAAACAGAGTAGCATGAGTATTTTCATTGCATAATGACCCTGCCTTTCAGATAGCAGGGCCTGCTTCTCTTGCATGCTGTCTCAGAGAAGAGAGGTTGGCTTGAGGTATCCCTTTGAGGTCTCGCTTCTCTTACAAGGCTAAGAAAACACTGTGTTTCTTAGCTTTTTTGGCAGATCTTAGAGGCTCTCCAGAAATCCTGGTGGAGTTGCTTTAATTGCAGCTAGCAAAAATTGCATTTTCCTGAACAACCAACTAAATTGTGGCTACTCAGTTGTGTTGAAATCTTACAGGGTGTGTAATGTCAGGGCCCAGGAGTAGGGAGATGCAGGAAGTCAGTGTTTGTGTTTTGGCCTTTGTGTATCTGCTGGTGCAGAACTGAAGTACTCTTTTTTTTTTCCCCTGTCGTTTCGCAAGGTACTGCTGTAGAGGTAGAAGGCTTTTTGGCATCAGAGCTGTGAATTACTTTCAATTGGTTATCTCTTGGGTTTACACCAGGGTTACATAGTCATTGATTTATTTATTTTTAAATCTTTGTTCCTAGTGACATCTGTATTCTGGCAGTAACAGGGACTTATTCTGGGCATCTTTCCAGACTGATGTCTTTGATCAGCTAATCGCCTTGATAGAACAGAGGCATTCCCAACAGAACAGAAGGTACTCAGGATTCTTCCAGATATTCAGATTTTGATGTGTAGTTCATACTAGCAAAAATTTGGTTTAAGCTCTTTGAAAGGCATCATGTGAACCTTGTGTTTTGCAAGAGTGACTAAAATGAAGTGATGTGTAAGAACCAAATAATTGTTCAGAATTCATAGCAAACAGGAAGGTACCCTGCTGAAAGAGAAGGTGATTACTAAGGGGTCCTATTTTTGTTTAAGTTGAAGAGCTTATTCAGAAGGATATATGGGAAATGTGGGACTGGGGTGAGACCCTTTCCTTCTCACCACGTTGCTTTTCTGTTTTTTTTCAAGCAGTAGACTGGTAGTGAGTCCATTTTATGTCCATCCTTGGGATAAGAGAAGTATTTTGCATCACTGTCTATGTATTTCCTCATATCTCTAGGTCATCTTAACTTTTGTTTATTATTTTAGCTCCTTTTATTGAGAAATAATGCAGCTTGCACAGTTTCTGTGTTCATAATAAATTCTGCTTTTCTGTGGGCTTTCTTTTATTTTCCCCTTCCCTCCAAGAAATCAGTGTTAGCTGATCTCTGGACAAAAGACCTACCACTCTAGTGGGTAGTCTTCCCTTATGGCTAAGTTGAGGTTTTGAGGATGTTCTTTATGTACCCCATTGCCTTATTTTCCAGCTTCCTTTAACAGTTCTCTTGCAGCACTTTAGTGTAACTGATCTTTCAGGCAAGAGAAGGGCCTAGTTGGTTTGCTTGTTAAGAGTGTGTAACTTAATTAGCAGCTACCTGTGTGAAATGTGTTGGTCTCAATTCTGTGCGAAGTGCAGAGAATTCCATGGGGTGAAATCTGCATACGGCATCTTGGTCGAAATTTTTACATTAATCAGTGAATATTAACATATGCTAAGTCTTCTATCTGAAAGTAGATCTTCCAGAGGAAGTTCAGGAGGCATCAGTGAGATAGTGAAACTTGAACTGTTCTTGTCATGCTGGGAATTGGCAGATCTTCAAGTCTACAGTAAAACAACATATTAAAAGCTTTTGTACTCTTAAGACCTCTGTCAAGATCGGTATTTTGGGAGAGAGTAGTCAGAAGCTCAACAACGGGCAGTCTTTGTATTTATTTTTTTTTTTCATTTTATGTATTTTTTTCCTAATCCTACAGAAATGAGGACTTGTGCTGCCATGTCGTCCATTATAGTAAATGAGTCACTTCCTAGAGTTTTCTGCATACACTGGATTGGTTTTCCTAGTCTTGTTTAATGTTAAAATAGAGATTGTAGTGCAGTGTATTAGTGTTGTCAAAAGGATGATTCTAGCTAATGGGAAAATGTGAGAAGCCCTGAATTTGTACTAGGTCTCACTGGAAAGGATAGTCTGAAAACTGTAAGCTTGCTGGCAGTTTGTACCCTGTGCTATTCTCTCCATCTGCTACTTAATTTGGAAATTCAGTTTCATAAGGCATACAATCCTTGATTGCTATGTAGATGGGGGAACAGAAGGGATTTGCTACGAACTGTAAGAACTCGGAGCAGGTGGCTGTTATCATCAGGAATTTTTTTAGAGACCATAAGGGCAAAGGATAAGCTAGATGACTCTAGCAGTCCTGGAGGCTTGAGACTGTTGTCTTTCATCCCGTTACGTAGCAAGTGGGCTGCACTGCAACTGTGGTCAACACTTGCTGCTGCTATTGCCTGTCCTGGTGGATCATACTGATGCCAGGACTGAGCAGCAGCCGTCAGCAGAACCATTGCTCTTCCTTTGGCCTGGTTGTGGTTTTTCACCATGCTTGGAAAAATGTAAGTAGAGGAATAGTGTTCCACAAAAGTAGCAGTAGGAACATTGTTGTATTTTTTATAATAGTCTATTTAAGTATATTTTAAAAGTGTCTTCTATTTTCCTTAGTGCATTCTGCTGCATGCCGGTAACGGGCAGCATTACTCAGGACTGGTGAGGCCACAAATGGAGTACTGTATCCAGCTCTGGGCGATCCAGTAGGACAGAGACATGGACAGACTGGAGAGAGTCCAGCAAAGGGCCACAGGGATGGCGAAGGGACTGGAGCATCTGTCCTGCAAGGAGAGGCTGAGAGACCTGGGATTGCTGGGTCTAGAGAAGAGAAGGCTCAGGGGGATCTCATCAGTGTTTGTAAATACCTGCAGGGATGGTGCAAGGAGGAGGGAGCCAGGGTCTTTTCAGTGGTGCCCAGTGACAGGACCAGAGGCAGTGGGCACAAATTGGAACACAGGAGGGAGGTTCCCTCTGAACATCAGGAAACAACTTTTCCCTGTGAGGGTGACTGAGCCCTGGCACAGGTTGCCCAGGGTGGTTGTGGCTGTTCAAAAGGTGTCTGGATCTGGTTCTTAGGACCATTTCGAGGTGGCCCTGCTTGAGCAGGGAGGTTGGATGAGATGACCTCCAGAGATCCCTACAACTTCAGCCATTCTGTGATTCTGTAATTAATATTTATGCTTCTTGTTAAATGTCAGAAAGATTTTTGGTTTTGCCACCTGAGCAGCTGGAACTAGTTGAATTTGCATAGATGTGCAAAGGATTTTGTCCTCTGTTTTCCTGAAAGGGTAGTCTCATCCTGATTCTCATGCTAAAGGAGTTGGGGAAATAACTTTTCTCTACCATTCTTTCTTGGAAAGGAGACCTGGAGCTTGTTTATGAAGTACACTGAAGGCTGACACTGATGTTGCAGGAGAGGAGACACAGTATTGGCCACATGACTCAGCTGAAGCTTGCACATCTTTCCCATTACTGTTTGTCCTGGAGCAAGTAGAGTTTCTTTTGTCCAGCAGATGGAAGTTGTTAGAATGGCCTTGAGGTTCATTTGCTTCATGTCTGCTTTTACCTGTGGTCAGCAGCAAGAACTGAGGCTGAAAAAGAAATGTTTGCCATGAGCGGGTTAATTGTCTCAAACCAGGCAGAAGCTCTTCGGCTCATTGGAGCAATTTGTTTTTGAGACATTTGGTCAGGAGCTGTACAGCAGTTGTGGCAGTGATTTGGACACTGATACTATATGACCCCACGGTCCAAGCAACAGACTCATCTGACATGTACTTTTTGTTTCTAATTGTACCTTTAGCATACACCGAGAACTTAACAGCTCTCTTACACAGATCTTCAGTACTTGCTCCAAGCATTTAAAAAAGCTGTTAGGCATCAAATATGCCACTCAAAGTATAGAGACTTAATCTTCGAATGAGTCACACAACCACTGTGCTAACAACCTTAGTATTGAAGGAAAAACACTGTTAATCCCAATTTTTAAATACAGCTGTGCTACAAACCCTGTGAAAAAGGTTTTTGTGACAGTTCTCTTGTCAAAGAAAGTGTCTGAGCTCCCTCTTCAAGGGCTCAGCTTGCCCCTCCACCCTCTCTAAAACCAATCAACTTCTTATAAGTCAGTGTATACAAAATTTAAGTGGAGCATGTCCGAGCAAGAAATGCAGAGCTAGTTGATGAGTATTCTTAACCACTGTTGTGGTTGTGAAGAAATAAATGCCCTCATTGTTTTGAATTCTCACATGTAGGCCTTTCAGAAAATAATACACTTCACCTAGTGTACCAGGTGCTCTTTTAAAAACTGTGTTGGTTGAGTTAGGGAATAATTAAGCATCAGAAACTAAACAGCGGTTAGGAACTTTCACAGGCAAAGGACGTCAGACAAGTACAACATGGCAACATGAGTGCAAGAATATTTTTTCCAAAACAGGTTTATCTTTGACCTCTTGGTTCTGATTGTGTTGGCCAACTGAGAAAGTTCTTGCAGAGAACAAGCCTGAGAGCTAAAATCCACATTTCTCCTCGAAATCAAGTATGGATTCAGTAGAGGGATGAACTAAGTGGCAAACTGGAAGGTCCCTAACTCCCCTGTTCTCACTCAGCCATGCCAGTTTCAGAGGTGTCATTCTCTTTTTCTCCATCTCATGAAACATTTGGTCACCTTTGTCCTTCCTGCCATGTGTCCGTCTGCTCTGTGGAGCATAACTTAAATAGTTTGGACCTCCTTGCTCTGTGTTTCAGGCTTGAAGAAGAATCTAGGTGCATGAAAGCTAGTCTTACTGTTCCCTGACAGAATTATTTGATGAAACAAAATGCTGTGTTTTCCAACAAACCTACAGTAGTACTATTGAATTTTATTTTCAAAGTGCTGTCATAAAATACTGAGCTTTAAAAAAATCTGTCTGCAAAGGAAACAGAGTTTTAGAAATGTTTTCCTTTTTTTTTTTTTTTTAACCTACACACTATGGCAATGTGCTTTTTGTTTATATTTCCAAACACGGGTAAGATTAGTTCTGCTGATAATCTTTTTTTCCCCCTTTTTTATGTTTGAGTGGTTGTCTTTAAATTACTGACCTTTAATATTTGTCAAGATAGCAGTTAAGCAGCAGTTAGTTTTTTCCTCATAATTGGAATAGCCACACTAGTTACAAAAAGTCTTTTAATATGTATTACAATTTTGTTTACAACTCTGCTGATATTTTAATAGTGGATTAAGTTCTGTTATTTCCTGAATGTTTAAAGGAATGCTGATTTTCCTTAAATCCACAGGAGCACTGTATGAAAACAGTTGCCTCAAGGCCAGGAAGAGTTGTGCTGGCTGTCAGGGTGCCTGGGAGTAAGGTGCTATGGGGTGCAAACAGCTTTAGAAACTGGGAAAAGCTTTTCCATTTGTATAATGGAGGTGACTTAATTCTTGGGTAAGAGAAGAGTGCAGCAAAATGTGTGGATGTTGAGTCATGCAAACGGGAGGAAAGAAAGGTGTAAAATAATTAAATTAATATGTAAAGAAATTACTCTATTGGTCTGCTGCTCAGTTAATTAATAATTTGTATTTAAATAGGTGGCTGAATCCCTTATTTATTATTGGCCATAAACGGAAGCTTGAAGAAGATGATATGTATAAAGTGCTGCCAGAAGACTCCTCAGAGAAGCTTGGAGAGGAACTGCAGTGGTAAGGAGAAAAATAATGGTTCTCTTTCATTGTATTTCTGCTGGTGAAGGTGAGAGTCTTACTCCTAAAGTTAGAAAGGGCAAGTGTAACTCCTGTTAGAACTAATAGTAATATTTAGAACTTGTTTACCATGGACGGATTTAAGTTTTTTCAAGTTAATAATGAAAATACATTAGAATATTCCCATTATGTCATTTGTAATTAATTTGGCACTTTGCAGAATGCTTGGAAGAGTAGACTTTTCATAAACTATTACTGCAGTAATCCTTAATAAATGAATGTGAGTGTTCTGGCCTTTGGCAGAATAGCTGTGGGAACTTTTAAAATTTTTCCATATAAAAGTGGAAAAAGTTTCAAGTTTTTTTCTTTGTAGTTTTTTGTTTGAGCACCCGCTTGTCAGCTGTGTACCCTTTTTTATATACACGTGTGTATAAAACTCACCTGTGTTGAAAATACACCACTCTTTGGTGAAGTGGATAAAATGCCTTGGACATCTCTAAGCTTCCATCTGGAAAGTGTTTTTATTTTGTTATAAATATTTTTTATGGACTATATACCAATTCATATTGTCTTGGATGCAGCAGGATCTATGTTTTAAATATTGAAATAGCTTCCAAAAAAATAATTAAATTCTTGAACTTTGCAATAGAGAAGGTTTTTGTCTTCAAATAATCTTTCATTAAATATGTTTAGAAAAAGTGACTCCTAGTGAAAATTGGCCTATTAAGAAAGTGTAGCCTTGTTACTTCTTGCCTTTCTGCTGAAGGTGGAGCAAATGAACTTCCGTAATAGTTTGGTTGGGATTAAAGACTCCTCAGGAAGTAAAAAAAAGTCCAGAAATGAAAGGTTATGACCTGATCTCACATCATCCTGCTCTGGATGAGTTAACTGAGGAAAGAAGGTCAGATATTAGATCCTAGGAGTGCAGCTTTTAACATCTTTGTAGCTGCAGAGCTTTGCCAAATTCCACTGCTGTGTCTTGAAGCAGTTCAGGGAGTCTGCTGTGGAGGAAGATGGACTCTTTCCAATGATTCTTACAGTAAATGCACACATTTTCCATGAATCAGGAAATGGTAGAAAATACAGCACGCAAAAAAATTTGTTAGTGTACTTGGGCAAGAAGCAGAGAATATAATTCATAAATAGCCACCTAAGGAAGTAGCCTTTTCTCTTGGGCCAACAAACCCCACAGATTGTACACAGTTTCAGTTCTGATTCTGAAGCATTTAGACAGTAACTCTAATCCTTGTAACAGGAAAAAAAAAAGGTACAAATATTTTAAACAGTGTTTTCCTATCTCTTGAAACTTGTGTGCTTTATTGCAAAATAATTCTGCTTTCACACCTTAGACTCATTTCAGCCTTCAAACTAGCAAGGTCAGAGGGTCTGGCAGAAAATATTTAGCCTCCAAAAAGCAAGGGGCAGTATCCTGCCTGACAACAGCATGCTTTGAGAAGTTTGCTTGAGTTCCAATATTTTCTTGTTAAGATCATACTTGTTATTTACTGCATTTGATTTTGGTGTGGTGTCCTGCTTGTGGGCAGGCGTGTGACCATGCAGAAAGGTCTTTGCCATTCTGCTGCTGTAATCCTTGCCTTCAGAGAGACGTGTGGAGTGTTAAGTGATCAAACAGCTGCAGACAGTTCCCTGTGCTCTTGTGCCATATCTGCTTGTCCTCATTGAAGCACGTGGTGGAGGAAAAAAAAAGGGCCAGACATGAGAAAGGGTTGTGCATCACAACCTTTCTGGGGAACTGCAAAGCTTATAAGAAGATAAAAGACACTCCATGCTGCCTCAATTTAGTTCATAGTCAGGAGATCACAGGATAATAGGCTCTTGCCTAAGGTGAGTGTCTGGCTGAACTGAGAGGAGAAGAAATAAATGAAAGGGTTCTTTAGCTGCAAATAAGTCAAAGGTGATAGTAGTCAACAGTGGTGAACTGTTTATGGTTATACAAGAGCAAGTAGGCCTATAATACTATGTACTGTGTGTGTTTATGTGAACAAGAAAACATATTAACTTGTGTTGTATTATAGAAGTGATTGTGGTAATCTGTCTGTACATCTGAAAGTATTCTTCCTAGGTAATTGCTTTTTACTTCTGTCCTCCAGCGTGTTTGCTTTTTGTTTACCAGGTACTGGGATAAAGAGGTGCAAAAAGCAAAAAAGAGAGGGAAAACGCCACATTTAACAAAAGCCATTATTCTTTGTTACTGGAAATCCTATTTAGTTTTGGGAATTTTCACAATGATAGAGGTAAGTGGTGTAAAATGTTATATAACACACTTTTTAGCTAACAGTGATGTGAAACTTGGCCTATTCAATTGCATGATAAATACTGGTGAATTTATGCTGGGCTGTTCAGAGACCCTGTAATGTTCAGGTGCTCTCTCAGGAAAGTAAAACAGATCTATAGCCCTATAGACATTGAAAAATTGAGTTGTAACTGTGGGATTATGGATGAGGAACAGAGAGATAAGTTCAGTGCAGTATTTTTGAGACATTACAAGCCATTGGCTTGCTTTGTAAGGTATGTGTCTGAGTGAGGTACCAAATAAAAAAGGCTTTTTTGCTATATGTAAAAGTCTGTAAAGAACACACTCTCATCTTCAGAAATGTAAGTATAGTACATATTAATGCAACTTTTAGAACACCAAAGATTTTATTGGTAATTGAAAAAGTTCTTTTTTTTAGATCTAGCTGCATTGGAATGTGAAACATATTCCTTTTGGATTATATATTCATAAAAAATGGCTCAACAGTTTAGAGCACAATAAAGACAAAACAGTATGGGATGTGTCTCCCAGCAGTACTTGACTTGTGTTCACCTGGTTACAAATTTGGGAAACATGGTATGAAATAAAATTGTTAATACTTTTTTTTTTTTTTTTCCCCCTTTCTTTTTCTTTCAGGAAACCCTCAAAATAGTTCAGCCAATATTTTTGGGAAAAATTATTAATTTTTTTGAAAAGTATGATTCCTCAAATGAAGTAACTTTGAATTTTGCATACTGCTATGCAGCTGCTCTGTCTGTGTGCACACTTGTTTTAGCTATAATGCACCACTTATACTTCTATCATGTGCAGCGGGCTGGCATGAAGCTGAGGGTAGCTATGTGTCATATGATTTATCGGAAGGTAAGCAAACCTGTTTATAGGTGTATTTGGCACTTGACATCTTTTTCATTGGGAGACTTTAAAAATACAGTTGTTTGTTATGTTAATGCTTGCAGTTCCATGGAGATTACTCATTTGTATAAATGCAGTGCATGCTAATAGGTATCAGACCTTAACTGTATCTATGTACTCTTGCTCTGTCTCTGCTAACACCATGTCTGAGTGACAGCTTCAGTCCTCCTAGTAAAGGTAGTGAATTGAATACCTCTAAAGCCTGGGAGAAGGTGCTGATTTTTGCCTGTTTGTACTGTCTGAGAGGAGCCTCCCTATATCTGGTGGAAGGGTTGTGTGCTGGAGTGGTAAAAGGCTGTCAGCATACAGTAGGAGAGGGGCAGAGCTCCCATGGGATGCTGGCGGTTACTCAGTTTCATCCCTGGGGATGCTTGGCTGTTACCATCTGTTTCAGTACTCAGTTGCCTGGGAATTGCTTCACTCTCCAATTTCCCTTTCTGGCCCTGTTGTGGTTAATGGTGGGATGTATTTATACTTTCTTCCAGTAGAGCTAGTGAGTTGCCTCCTTTGCAGGCTGGAGAGGCTGAGGCCCTCTCTTGGGCCATCCATCAGGTTGGTTAGTACTGCGGTGCTGCTGCTGCCCCTCCAGACTGTCAGATGGAAAGTGGAAAAAGAGAAATTATGGATATATCTACAGGAAGGAACTGAGCAACATCCAGAATTAATTCTGGCCTTGGTGTGCTCTGGGAAGCAAGTAACCCAAATTGTACATGTCTGCTTCCGTCTTCTGAACCTGTTGGCAGTACCTAAGCCACTGACTTGGTCTCCACTTCTGAGCAGGATGTCCCTGCTAATGCTGGAAAGGAATCAGAGAATGACACTTGTACTACTGGTATAGGTCATGCAAAGGTTTTGGGCAAGGTAAAGTGAGGAGAGTAAAAATGCCTCCATTTTAAGTGTTAATTACTTTTCATGCTCATATTTATTCTCCTCTCTCTTCTGATACCTTGGAAATTATCCTCTGGGAACTTGTCTCTTAACATGGCACACTGCTTTCTTGAACATAAATATCTCTCTAAGGTATTCATTTATTAAACTGATCATCATAACACAGTTTGAAATTAATGAAATATGTTTATAGTGAGGTGCTTTGTTGGTTTGTTACAGTGTTGATATTAGCTTAGAAGCTTGGAAAAGAAATGTCCTTAATGTGCACCCTTATTTCTAGAGTTGTGGTTAAATGGAAAATGAATCTCCCCTCATCTCATAAATGTTTTCTCCTGAGGGTGAAGGCTGAGGTCACAGCAGAACACTGATAAAACTTTCCAATCATTTGTCTTCATCATCTGAGGCTTATAGATAGGTTACACTTTATCATCACACAGGCTTTTGACAGAATCTGGATGCTAATTTACCAGCACTTTTGTGGTGTCCATTAATTGCTGTAGTAAACAAAAATTTGGATTTGCAAAGATGAATGGGTTGGAGGAGAGAGCATCCTTAATGGTGAACTTCAAATGCTCATAATTCTGAGTTTTGAGAACCCTTTTCATTTCCTGGACAGTTAAAATCTCATTTGCAAAAGCCCTGTATTGAAACACCA
The DNA here is from genome assembly GCF_000747805.2 of Chaetura pelagica. Classification (NCBI taxonomy): domain Eukaryota; kingdom Metazoa; phylum Chordata; class Aves; order Apodiformes; family Apodidae; genus Chaetura; species Chaetura pelagica. The sequence goes on from NW_009970720.1 coordinate 1,980,245, forward strand.
ATGTGATTTGTGATCAGTAAGAAGTATTTTTATGTACACAGACACAGAATGCTTGAAACAGAAATGAAAATGGAGTCTTATGACTCACAGCCTTATGGAAGCTGATTAATTTTTTTAGGTGTTTTTTTTAAGACTTAACTTTTAGGGCCCTTTAGGGGTTGAGAATAAACACTAAAGGAGTTTAAGCTGTAGAGTAGTTGGTTGGGACAGCAGCCAAAAAGATGTCAGGAGTTAATTTGACTGAGCAGTTAGATTATTTATTTCTGTGGTCAGTTCTTCCTTTTTAATGTGCTTTTGAATTAACTATTTGGGACAGGGAGGATTAAGGTACTAAGGTGAGAGTCTGGAAGGCAAAGTATGGTTAAATAATTGAAAGTGGACCTGTGCAGTTACACCTTGGAGGTAGAAGGGGAAGGAAGTCAAGTGTACGAACTGTTCTCATCAGTTCAAATAGTTAAAACTTGTTTTACTTGAGAAAGAGTGCTTGCTGCTAAATACATCTGTACTGAAAATGTATGGGCAGAAAAGCAAGCAGATCTTCATGCCGAGAACATACAGATAATTAACAAATACAAAATACCATGTACATTCAAACTACAGCTGCTTTTTAAAAAGGTGTGTAGTTGTGGATAATATTTAGTAATATTTCTTACCTCCTGGGTTGATTTCTAAATATTATGGTCAGAGCAGTATTTAAAGCTGAGAAGTACTGACTTTGGGTGGGATAGAGTTAATTTTCTGTACAGGAGGTCATAGGTGCTGTGTTTCAAATGTAACAGAATGGGAAGGTAGCAAAACAGGGCTTTTTGGTAGAAATCAGTTATATAAATAGTGCTGCTGCTTTGTGTAGGGCTTATAAACACATAGAATCATAACGGTTGGAAGGGACTTTAAAGATCATCAAGTTCCAACCCCTAAATTTAATTTAGCACAAGAAATATTACGGTTTTACAAGAGTTATTAACAAGGAAATATCTATTAATTTTTAAAGGGATATTAACTCTGATTTGCAAAGATAGAAAGCACAGTTTGCAGTGTTAGTAAGAACTGAAATGATGAAGTTGGGGTTTTTGTCTTCTGTCAGGAATCTCATTCAAAAGATAATTTTTTTCAGTTGGCTAGATATTGTCTTGATCTTAATTTGGTCTTCAGATGAAGATTTCTGTTCCTGTTTTGGACAGGTGCTCAAAAAGTGAGGGAGAACAATGCATATGAAACATTACAGGGTCTTTGGTTTAGTTTTAATAAATTATTATGTTGGTATTTTCCCATTTTTAATCAGTCATGGAGATAGTTAATGGCAATTTGGTTCGCACAGTCCTTCCCTAGGCTTTTCTTTAATTTCTTCTTTAGGAATTCTCTTCAGAATATTTAACCTAACCCACATGTTACCTAACATTCTTGAACTCTGCGAGATATTATCAGGAAAAGCTGAAATGTGCTTTCAGCTTTTGCCCCAGTGTTGTATTTGTGTATTGAGTCTTCTGTGTATAGGTGTACTTTGTTGTATTAAGCTGTGTCAGTCTGAGTTTGTTCTTTTTTAGGCACTTCGTCTCAGTAACATAGCTATGGCAAAAACTACCACTGGTCAAATAGTAAATCTTCTGTCAAATGATGTGAACAAATTTGATCAAGTAAGTAGTGTTTCACATCTTCCCAAGGGGCTGAAGAAATGGTGGGGTTTAAGTCAAGAAGATTTTGTTTACATCTGGTGATGAAATGTTTCTCATGAACATTTATTCCAGTTGTTTCTTGACCATCATAGGAAGAGAAATACTGTTCTAAAGTATGGGAAAAAACATACTTTTTTCCCCTTTAAATACTTTCCTGATGTTTTCCTAAGCTTAGAGAAATGTTGGGGCATGAAGATAAAAGAAAATGTGGTAATTCACTTACTTTCTAGAGGTTAGGCACCTCTGTGTTTATTTAAGACTCTGAATCTGGTGAAGAATTCTCACTGGCTGCCTCAGTATCTGCCACAGGCAAAGGTGCTTCCTCAACATGGTGTTTTTAGGGTTTAATTTTTTAGCTAAGAACAAAAGCTAATTTTTGTTTCTTAACTGTCTGCCTAGGTAACAATTTTCTTGCATTTCTTGTGGGCTGGACCAATTCAAGCTGTAGCAGTAACAGCACTTCTCTGGATGGAGATAGGCCCGTCATGTCTTGCAGGAATGGCAGTTCTCATTATTCTTCTTCCAGTCCAGACATGCATTGGGAGGCTTTTTTCTTCCCTAAGGTAAGGTCACACATGCTGGGCTGTAGGTATTTTATGTCCTGGATTTTAAATTGGCATGCTGGGTAGAGGTGGAGTACTGCTCTGAGGTCAGCTTCTGTTTGGTGAGGTTTTGTCATTGTCCTTTATCTTTGCCAAGGTTTTTCAGTCATTACTGTGAGGTTTCTTAGTTCCTGTTTAGGCACTTGGAGTGGTCTGCTTCTCATTAGCTGTCCTGGTATTTTAAAGGAGTCGGGCTACTTCTGTAGCTAACTTGCAGCAGATCTTGTCACAGAGTTGTGTAACACCTCAAGCTTTGCCTTCCTGCATTGATGCTTAGGGAGCAATTACTACAAAAGCAGTGCTGTCAGTCCTGATGTAAGATTCGCTTACTCGGGTGGTATAGGAATTGCCATAGTGTTCTGACTCCTTTGTGTTCAACGATCTTGCTCTCCCTCCTACAAGACAAAGATGCAGAGAAGAAAAGGGGAAGGAACTGAGACAGAAAGGAAGAACAAATATGATGGTGGTTTTGAGGCCAGCCATGAGGATTTTAACTGTAAAGTTTTAGGCTGTGAAGATATAAATTGCCTTGGCAATAATTTTCTGCTGTTGTGGCTTTCTCCTTCAAAAAAAAAAAAAAAAAAAAAAAGGCTTGCCTCAAGTGAGAATATTGTATTATCTTGCTTCCTAATTTTCACAGAATCACAGAATTCTAGGGGTTGGAAGAGACCTCGAAAGATCATCTAGTACAACCCCCCTGCCAGAGCAGGATCACCCAGAGCACATCACACAGGAACACGTCCAGGCAGGTTTTGAATATCTCCAGAGAAGGAGATTCCACAACCTCTCTGGACAGCCTGTTCCAGTGCTCTGTCACTCTCACAGTAAAGGAATTTTTTCTGATGTTTACGTGGAACCTCCTATGCTCCAGTTTGCACCCATTGCCCCTTGTCCTGTCACTAGACATCACTGAAAAAAGCCTGGCCCCATCCTACTGACACTCGCCCATAATGTATTTGTAAACATTGATGAGGTCACCCCTCAGTCTCCTCTTCTCCAAGCTAAAGAGACCCAGCGCTCTCAGCCTTTCCTCATCAGGGAGATGTTCCACTCCCTTCATCATCTTTGTGGCTCTGCACTGGAGTCTTTCAAGCAGTTCCCTGTCCTTCTTGAACTGAGGGGCCCAGAACTGGACACAATACTCCAGATGCGGCCTCACCAAGGCAGAATAGAGGGGGAGGAGAACCTCCCTTGACCTACTAACCAGACCCAAGTTAAAATACTTGGCACTTAAGTATATGCTTATCTCTGGTGGCAAGCATCATTATCCACATACAGTTGGGAAACTGAGACAGAAAGAGATTAAGGGACTTGTCCATGGTCAGACAAGAAGGTGACAAAAATTTCTTCTCAGAGGTATGTATTTTAGAAGTTACTCAGTGGCAATGTAATGTTGTTTGGGTTTTTGCCACTTACTTGGATTCAGTGCAAGGGAAAGAATTTATTAACCAGAAAAACTTCTGCTTGTCTGCATGTGCGCAGATCTTTGTGAACAGAAGTGTGCAGTAAACAGAAGGAGTTAATGAAAAAACTGAAATGGATTCCAGCTCCCTATTGATGACTGTATTCACATGGCAGTTGCTGGGAATCTGCATGGTTTTAAGGAAATCAGCCTATGAAGAAGTAATTTAAGGATTAAAGCTTTTGCTAAAATCCAGGCACACTCAGTGTGGCAGCTAATTTGAGCTGTTACTCAGCATTGTACTTGTGACCCAGTGTTGTAAACACATCTGTACACCAGTTTATGGTGCAGGAATTAGCTTCAGGGCTGTAGGACTTTGCAGAAACGGACTTGGTTCCTTAGGGAATGGGGTGCACTGTATTAGGTAGTATTGCTTTTACCTGCACAAGTATTAGAAGTGTTGCAAAATACACGTTACCTAAGAGAATATTATTTTAGAAATAGTTCAATTATTGGTCCGAGCACCATTTTATAAATATTTATTCACAAGAGCTTAACCCTTTCACTGCTTAGCCATGCAACTCACCTAAAACCCTTTTAATTTTTTTAAAGAGAAAAGCTATTTGTGGAACTGTTGTGTCAGACATGATTAAAACTCACCAAATATGCCTCATTAAAGCAAAAAGGAATTCCACAGCTTGCTTAATTTAGAGTGATTATTAGTGTCAGAGAGGGGACTTCTCAGATTTTTCAGGTCCTTTCCCGTTGTGCTCTTAAGCAAGCTCTGTGAGCACGTGTTTCTCAGTCATCCTGATATGCCTGTGCTCTGAACTTTGCATTTTTAAGGCTGAGGACACTTCTGCTGTAAATTACAATCAGTGCACTGGAAGTCTATGTGCTTTAAACCGTTATATGATATTTGAGACTGTAGCTTTCAGTATGTATGTATAAAATGTGCTTTTTGCAGTATAACTTAAAAAAAAAAAAAGCACCCCCCAACGTCTTGAACATTTTGAAGGATGCTGTACTATGATGACATCTCCATGGGAAAACTAAAAAATTGGTTTATGAGAAGTAAAGCCTTTTTGATACGTGCCATTTAAAAAAGAAACCTCTATAAACTTTATTATTTTGAATCACATTCAACCTTCTGTTACCTGGAGACCAAGCCTTGAAGTTAGGGCTAAAAGGTGACTATTTCAGAAGATCACAGGTGAGAGCTGATGTTTGCTGCTGCTGAAACGTGAACAACACAGGTTAAAATTTTGCCTTGTGCAGTTCTGGTGTGTCTATGGGGGAGAAAGGATGAGTTCTCACATTCTTTGAGGAATTGTTTTTTCTTCGAGGGTTTCTTTTTGAAAAATGAAAAGAAGACTTAGCAAAGAAAATCTTGCTCCATGTCAGTACAGTTGGTTTAGGCTACGCTATCTTCCTCAGTCTTAATAAGAAGCCTTTCATTGCATTAGGGTCAAGTTCCTACATTTATTTTCTTGATTTTCTTGTATGAATATTTCTTAATATCCTGCTTGAGTCACACCAACATTTATGGAACACTGGTGCTAAGAGGTTTCTTTTAAAATGACAGGTAGGCGCCTGAAATTCTTTCCCCTGAAGTGTGTTAAACATAGCTGTTTCTTCCAAAGCATCAGAGGAATCTACAGGTGGCAGGTGAAACTGAAAAGGGGGTGGCTATTAAAAAAAAAATAAATCCGAATCTTAACTTTCCTTGGTATATACAAAGATAATTTATCAGGAAAAGGTATGTTTTATCAAAATAAGGCCTACTGTACCTCGCTATGTGCAACGTAAGTTTGTCTACATTAATTAATTCAGAATTTTAATAGGCTTTATTGGTGTGGTTTATGCATTCATTACATGGCTTCTAACTTTCAATACTTTTTTCTGAATTAAAACTGTGACTTTATTATTTAATAATACATATATGTCACAGTTCGTTCATCAGTGCAAACATAATGTGGGACTAAGATAGATGTATTTAGTATTAATTATAATTAATGCTTAAATAATTATTTATTAAACAAACCCAAATCTAGGTTAGCTCCTCTCCTAAATTATAGTTCTTGTACTGTTGCTAAGTAGTCTGTTCTTCAACTAGAGTAGAGTTAATCTCAAGAAGGTCATTCTCTTTAACAATTTCAAAAGAGACTGGTGAGAAGGGTTGTTATCTTGGCATTTCAAAAACATTTAAAAAATAATTTTCTGGGTTTTTTGTTCAGTTCTATGCTTACTGTTTTTTTATTTTATTTTATTTTTTATTTGAGGGCTTTTTTGTACACAAATAAATTGTTTAAGGAACAGTTGTGGTGGAGTAAGCTGAAGTAACATTTCCCTGAGAACAGCAAGAATAAGGAATACCAGGAATACATACATACCAAGTCTGTCTGCTCTGTGCCAGCTTTAAGATACTGTATTAGGATGACCCTTTCATGCAATTATAATTATTTGAATCCTTTTTACAAGTAATAACAAACAGTATGTTATGTGATCTTAAATAGTGTTTCGTGTTTTGAGGATCTGAGAATTTTTACTTTGTGCTATTTACAGAAGCAAGACAGCCACATTAACAGATGTCAGAATTAGGACCATGAACGAAGTAATAAGTGGTATGAAGATAATAAAGATGTATGCTTGGGAAAAATCATTTGCGGAGCTTGTGAATGGTTTAAGAAGGTAATCCTGGAAAGATACACCGTGGTATATGATCTGTTTATGTTTCTGTTTTTTTACATGTCAGTAAGTATATTATTTGGAGCTTTAAATTGCAGTTTGCTTGAAGTCCTTTAGCTATTTTTTTGTTCAACTTTCTATAGCAAGAGTGAAGGAATGAAAATACATACTAAGGGAGACAGAAAACGAAGAAAAAAAATATTTATAAATTCTGTTTGGATTTTTTTTATATGCTTCCTTTTACAGTTGTATTTAAAAAGGGCAACTAATAAACCGTAGTAGTTGTAATTGAACAATTTAATCCTCACAGTTCTGTAAAGTGATAGCAAGGAACCAATAAACAGACATGCCTCTTCTGAGAAATAGATGGAATGTGACTGTCTGCCCTAAATGTTAGCATCCCCAGGTAGTGCTCTGCTACGCTTTCTGTGTTAGGAAGTGTTACTCAAGCCATCTGGGAATGGTGGAAGGGATAAAGACAGCAGCTCAAAAATGCTCTAGTTGTTCAACTGGCAAGGCCAGCTGAATTTAGTATCCTAAGACACTTAATTTCAGAGGTCCGTCAGCATCCAATTAAAACTTAAATTAGATTTTCAATATTTGCACTTCTGCTTGACAGTATACTAGCATTCAGTGCTGAAGGATAGCTGTAGGAGTTCAAGTTGTTATTTCTTATACTTTAATTTTCACATTATGTCCCTCTCCAGTATGTGAGTAGAGGGTTGTTATACTGCTATAGGTTCTCTGTTACTTGATTTTTTCTTAAATGAATTTTATTTAGAATTCCTTTTTTAAATTACTTTTTGTCTTTTACATCCGTGTGCAGGCTTGCAAACTTGCTAATGTTCTCTGAGACATTTCTTCCCACACACATACATAATCCTTTCCTCCTTTGAATTATAGGACCCTATGCTGATTGTTCTCAATTGACTGAAAGCTTTGCTCTCTTGCGTGGAGCCAGGGAGGATATTTCTTTATTTAAAGCTTCCTTAGTGGGTGTATTCACATCACTAAACTTCAGATTTCCAAGTTCCAACACCTCCTTAGGATTAGAGGCTTTTGTTTTAATGATGGAGAGAAATAAGCTCTTCCAAAACAAAACTGGAGCCCCCTTTCTATTCTTTAACTGCGCTGTGGAAAACTGTGGTTTAAAGTCTTAAAATTCAGCCAGGTGATTTATTTCCCGGTATTTCCACAGTGGCCTTTGACAGTTTCTAAGATGACATCTGAGCTCCTCCATTGCTCTTTTTCTCTGTGGCTGGCCATGCTCGTTTCCTCTGCTATAACTCTGTGCCTTAAGACAGTGCAGTATATTATATACAGCCTGCGGGTAGGCTGTAATTTGTCTGATACTTACAAAGAGCAGCACAAAGAGCTTGCTGATTATCCACAGATAGTGAGAGGATTATTAAGGATTATTAGAGGGTGGGAAAAGAGTTTTCATCCAGGATTGTAGAAGTAATTGAATTAGACCCAATTCAAATAGTTTACATACAAATGTTCTTTCACCCTACTCTGGAGGAGATCAGAGATTATGAGCCCTTAAGCTGAAAAAAATAAAGTCTTTGAAACTCTTTGAAAAGTCTGTCAGTTCAGCCAGTTTGGCATGTATAGTGGGAAAGTTGCTTAACTAGTTTTCCAGTAGCGCATCCTGCATCCTTCTCCCTGTTAAGCGAAGACTTAATTTACTTCAGATTATGTAATTATAACATGAGTTTCTAATCTTAGTATGTAGTTCCAAGTGGACGGCATTCAAAATTATCAAGATTTTTCCTGAGAATTGCCAGAATATTTGGGAAGAGGAATTAGGAATTGTATCAGGTTTTTGTATTCCATATTATATCAAGCAGGTAAAATTAAAATATATGGGGAAGAAGTAAGTCGTTATGGCTCTCTCTTGATAAAGAAAAAGACATTATTAAAATAAAGTTAAGCCTGATGGCATCCGCATTGTAGACAGTGCAGTAACATTTTGAGAATTGGACTTGATGAGTCATTTAGAAGTGGAAACTGAAATTTAACTGAAGTGGAAATTGAGAACATATGCATCAGCAGCTTTTCAGTTGCTGGAGGGAGACTTACATCTGTGCAATACTTTTAATCACTGTTTAGCTTGGGTAATGGCTGGCAGAACAATTGGCCTCACAGATTAGTATTTTCTAAATTACGAACCAGAATTCCTAGAGCAAAAGAAGCCCGGAGCAGGGTCCAGATCGGGAAGGATTTAGACTGAGATCAAAGGAATACTGCAAATCCTGTGATCCAGCTTGAGGAGCAGCAGCTGAATAATAGCACTACGTGGGTCACGGATGAACTCTTGATCTTTTGGAAGTTGCCCTGTGTTTTCAACTGGAGAGTACGTGTTGATCTTATCAGGAGTTTTGTGACTGAATTCTATTGGATTTTGATACTGGAAGGGTAAGAAGTTTCTGGGTGCTTGGCTCTTGTACCCAAACCAGAAAAAGTTGAAGCAGATTAGAATCAGAATTAAAATACTGGTTTGATCAAAGCAGAAAAAAGAAGAGTATTTTGGTTTTCTGTCTCTGAATAATAATCTTCTATAGCTACTGAGATATTAAATATAAAATTATCTCTGCTCAATTTCGAAGCCTGTTGAATTATTTTTTGTTGTTTACCATATAACATACTTTATTTACATATATATGTATGAGTTGGGGTAGTGCAAGGGGAGGAGAAAAGCTATAAATGTAAAATCCTGAGTGTGTTTTTTTTCTCATCCTATTGTTGAGGGCAGCTGTAATGAGAGACATTTCTGCAATTGTTTGTGTTTTGCATTTTTAGGAAGGAGATTGCCATGGTTATGAAGAGCTCCTACCTTCGAGGACTGAACTTAGCCTCTTTCTTTGTGGGAAGCAAAATAACAGTGTTCATGACTTTCATGGCATACGTACTTCTCGGCAATGTTATCTCTGCAAGTCGGGTGTTTGTTGCAGTGTCTCTGTATGGGGCAGTAAGACTGACAGTAACTCTGTTCTTCCCTGCGGCTGTTGAGAGAGTTTCCGAGGCAGTGGTTAGCATACGAAGAATCAAGGTAAGGTTACTGGTTTGATGTGTTTATTTTCTCTCTTACTCTAATGGTGCTTTAATGTCACTGGCAAAAGCAGCCTTAGTTTAGTTTTGCAGTTCGGGATTTTTAATGAAATAACCTGTTTTGAAAACTTGAATGTGTTGCTGTGTAAGCACGTGCAAAAACGCGAAATGCACTGCAGGGCAGTAGGACTGCCTGAATGCACTGAGAGGTAGGAGAAAAGTGTATGTGCAGAGAGGTGTTCTAGACATTTTTGAAGTAAGAGAAACGTGTGCAGGTGCTTTGGAGTTGGGAGTTGAAGGACAAAGGAAGCATATGGGAGCGATAAGATTTGTGTTCCATGTGCACTGCCCTGCCCTGTCAGCTATGGAGGACAGATGTGAGCCCTGGCTGGAGTTGTGTGGCTGCTTTCAATACTGGAGTGAAGACTCAAGTTCAATAACAGTGTCCATCAGTAATGATGCTGTTTTGGCAGATGAACTTTATTTTGTTTGGTTTGCCATTTTTAGTGTGTGTTTTGAAGAAAATAGTCATGTTTTCTACGTGTACCAGTAATTTAGCAGAAACTGCAAAAATGAAAGGCTTAAATTCAAAATGCATTTTGAATTTAAAACTTAAAATTTCCAAATTGTCAGGTTATAAAAATACAGAATTAAAGCATGCCAGCCATTTCAGAACTTAATTTTGCAAAAATTCCAGGTTAATCTAATCTAGAATAGGAAAGACAAGCACTTTAGTTGTAATCATATGGCTTTGCATAGTGTCACTTTGTTGATGAAAGTAGCTAAAAATCTCCTATTTGATTTTATTCTCCACATGTTGAATTAAAAAAAATCATTTTTAGATTGATAAATTTGCTGATTGTATTAAGCTTGCACAAAATCTGTGTATTAAGCAGGTGATTTTTGTTTGTTGAAGCATTTGTAAAAGTTGACGCAAGTGGAGTTAGAAACGGTAAATGTATGAAGATTCTGACCACAGCGTTATTGTAGGTAGTAACACTTACTATTACTGCTTAAATTAAACTGTGGGAGGGGAGAGAAGTGCTTGGAATACTGGATATTGCACTCTGCCTTTTCTGTGCTCTGATTACACTTTGTGCTCAGCTGCAGGGCAGTGTTCTTTCGAGGGATCTTTCAAGCTTTGCAGGTTGAGAGACAAGGATGCCTGAAAAAGATGCCTTAGAAACAAGAGAATGGCACTTGAGCCAGAGGCATTGATGGTCTGTTTCCTTTCTTCTCCTGTCTCCTTTTCCAGCATGTCTTAGTGGTCACAGAATTTTGCTTCTAGCAGCTGGCTCTGGTTCCCCTGCACTTACACTTCCTCAGGCATAGGTTTTTGGAAACCAGCTCCAGAATTGAGGTTCCTGGGGCAAATATCGTAATTAATCAGAAGTATCCTTGATGATGTTGCCAGCTTTTAGCTTCCATTTCCCAAACAGCAGTGTCTCAGGGTTGGACATTTTACTACTGAATGACAAGGTGCTGCCTGACCAAAGGTGTTTTACTGAAGTATAAATAAGTGGAAAGGAATTAGGAGAAGACAGTAGCAAGTGCAGAAAAAAAATTTAAGATGTTGGCTGGGTAGGTGAAAATGTAGAAGGTGCTTTTTCTTAAGTTTTGTAGAACCAAGTGGTGGGGTTTCTGTACTGATCTTAAAGTACATTCAGATGGAGAGAAGGAAGCAGGATGTTTCAGGTGACAATAAAGAATGATAGTCAGGTGGGAAGTAGTAGCCTTTCCTCCATATTAATTTATACCTAAATAAGCACTGTGTGGCAAAAAGAGTATTGTGGTCTCCTTCCTGTGTTTTTTATGTATGCTCTCTTTTCCCCTCACTCCAGCTACACAGCTGAAAACTGGTCTGCATCTTTTCTTGAAGCTTGTTTGTGATCAAGCACTAAGCTCAAGGTCCCCTCACGAAGCAAAGTGAGAGCAGTTGTTTTTCAGAGGGTTGTTTTGGCAGACATGCAGAAAAGAGGATAAGTTTCAGCTGGGTACAAAAGACAGAGCTTTCTCTTCCAAGGACACAGTCATATCTCAAGCTAATGTTTGCTTCTAAGCATCCTGTGGATGGTCATAGAAGATTATTAGGTACAAAAAAACTGAAAGAATGTTTTAAGAAACCTTAAAGCATCTCTAAAGCTTGAGTTATTTTACTGCATTTGAAAGTTTTATTTCTTGTATTGATTTTTCCTCCAGCTGTTTAAAATTCACAGTGTTAACCATATCACTTTTTTCTTCTTTTGTACTGGTTCTATTTGAAATCTTACATATGTGATACTGTAAAGTTTTTTTAGTTAAATGGCTATCTAGGATTTGTACCTGGGATGAAAGCCACTGCTAGAAGAGAAATTCTTGTTGAATGCAGAAATGAGACACCAATTCCCTGCTCATAACTGCTGTGATATTTCAAATATAATATAAATACAAATCACGCCTCTGTGGTCTTTTCTTAAGCCAAACAACCCAGTATTGATTTAGCCTGTGTTTGGAGTTTCTTTCCATGCCTGCCACCCTCTTATCCCAAGTTATCTTTTACACATACACCCTTTTGGGCCTGCCTGCCAAAACCAGTGCTCAGTAGTACTCACCTGGCTGGAGGGCTCAGGCATGGGTGACATAGCACTTTTGCCTTTTGATGGAGATGGGGGTATATGCACATGGAGTCGCAGAGTGCTGCATTAAAATGCTTTGATTCTCACCACATTCTGAAATGACACCCACCAGCTGGAGTTTGAGCAATACTGCTGTGCCTGTTAAAACCTAGCAGTTCTCTTCCTGCCCTTCCTTGGCTCCTGCCATCGTCCTTCTGTTTCTTACTAGTTACTGACTTGTAAGCCTTCAGCAGCTGTCTTGCACCTGCAAACCATTAGCTCAGTACCTGTTAACTAGTCTTGGTTTCTAAGACCAAGGCCTTCCCTCTTTTCTCAAAATATTGTCTGCTAGAGGCCTATATAAGGTCTTTTTGTTCTCTGATTCAAGTAATTATAGACTTTTTCAGAGTTTCTGTTTTAAACTTGTGGTAACTGTTATCCTTGAAAATATTCTTTAGCATTTGCTCCTATCCTTTCTAAACATCTTTGAGCTATTTGTAGTCTAGCATTGGGCAATGTGTGTTCCAAGCACACACACAAGCTGTGTGTACCACAGCAGTAGTACAAACACACGTTTATGCAACTTGAAAGAAAAGTTTTCTGACTGGGATGTAGTGTAGAACAACAACAGTAAAACTGCAGTGAACCAGTTATGCAGATGTAAGTTTCTTTACTGTAAGGGTTACGGAGCACTGGAACAGGCTGCTCAGAGAGGTTGTGGAGTCTCCTTCCTTGGAGATTTTGATGGAATCACAAAATATTAGGGGTTGGAAGAGAGTCCAAACCCCCTGCCAGAGCAGGACAAAAAAAATAGGGCAGATCACTCAGAAAGGCATCCCGACAGGTCTGGCCACAAGGGCACATTGTTGCCCCATGGATAACTTGTCTACCAGGACTCCAGGGTCTTTCTCCATGGAGCTGCTTTCTAGCAGATCACCTTCTGGCCTGTACTGGTGCATTTCGTTGTTCCTTCCCAGGTGCAGGACTCTGCATTTGCTTCTGTTGAATCTCATTATGTTCCTCTTTGCCCAGCTCTCCAGTCTGTCCAGGTCTTGCCGAATGGCTGCACAGCCTTCTGGTGAATCAGCCAATCCTCCCAGCTTCGTGTCATTAGCAAACTTGCTGAGAAGACACTCTGTCCCATCATCAAGGTAACTGATAAAGATGTTGAACAGGGCTGGGCCCAGCATTGATCCCTGAGGAGCTCCACTAGTTACAGATCTTCAGCTGGACTCTGCACCATTGATCATCACTCTTTGAGCTCTGTTGTGTAGCCAGATCTTAATCCATCTCACTATCCATTCTTTCATCCCACAAATTCTGAGCTTGATCACAAGGGTGTTATGGGATGCTGTGTCAAAAGCCTTGCTAAAGTGACCTGTCTGGGTGTGCTTCTCTGTGACTTGCCCTAGATTCTCTGGTGGTCCTGCTCTGGCAAGGGGGTAGCCGATGATCTCCAGAGGTCCCTTCCAACCCCACCATTCTGAGATTCTGTGATTTTAAAAGGAGGAGAGGTTCAGGTAGTGTTCTGCAGCATTTCAGTCACTGGAAGAGTGCTTAACAGGGACAGTGGACAGCTTCTTACCATGTCCTTATTGCTTTACTAAAAAAACCCCTAAACTAAAATAAGCATTCACCATCAAAGCAATGTAAAGTTATGGTGTTGCAGTGAGGGTTTCACCTCTTTTGCATGGGAAAGGGGAATGAAACAATTAAATGATAGGCTAGTGTTTCAGTGGAAAAACAGGCCATTTACTGCAGGAATTCTGTTTTTATTGAGCAAGTAATTGTTATAGTCCCATGGTGCTTTTATACTAAAAAATCTGCACCTCAGGGTGCTTTGGGGGCGACTGGTAGCCATTTAAAGGTAGGCTGTTGAAGGAGCTGTGCATTGCTTTGGAAATGTTACTCCTTGACGACTTTGTGGTTGTTTTTTTCCCCCTTAATTAATGTTTTGTATGCTGCTTCCAAAAATACATGTTCTGATTCCTTTCCCATTTCCATTCTTACATTAGGCAATATCCTATGTTTTATTGCAGAACTTTCTGATACTTGATGAGGTCTCGCACTTCAAGCCACAACTGCATGGTAATAATGAGAATATCATTCTTCATGTTCAGGATTTGACTTGTTACTGGGATAAGGTAAATTTGCTTCTACTAAATGTGAACTATATTGGTGCTACAGGCAGGTCTAAAAAGCAGTATGTATAGTGTGATGTTTTCTATTCCATCTTTTGTGTAAGAGAATCTTGTATGTTAAATTTACTGTAGGATAGTACTGAAAACACCATCAAATGCATCTTGAAAGTAGCTATTCCTGAATATTATACAAAATGAAAATGTGTACATTTCTATGTGAAAATATCTCTTGTTATTAAACAGCACTGTTCTGTAGCTGAGGTACTTAAACTGGGATTAAGGACAGAGACAGCAGAGTAAAGTGGGCATTAGTGTATGGGGTTTTTTTTTCTGTGAACTGAGTGCTGATCAGTCCATTTGTCTAGAACCAGTACAATATTTTACTTGGCATAACAGATTTGAAAGCTTTAGAGACTGTGTATATTTGTTGCTCGGTGTATTATTGGAGACTGTTCATGTACAATATATTCTCTGCTTAAAATGTACCAAAATGACTAGAAAAAGGGACAACACACAGGTGATACATAATAGATGTAACCTTTTCTGTAAGAAAGGCAAATATTGACTGTTGCTCCTGTGGTAAAACTGCAATTGCTGTGGTAAGCAGCAATTTGTGATTAATTGTTTGAGCTATTATGAGTTGCTATTATCTGTACACTAAGGAAACTTCAGTCTTTATAAGAAGTGCTGGAAGCTCTAAAAATTAATTTTGTGTATAAATGTAATGCAAATAAGGCATGTCACATTTCCCTTTATATACTCTCTTCCCCTTTACATGGTGTGTCCCAAGGAAGACAAAGTGTGAAAATATGTTCTGTGAGGTTCTGTGAGATTCTACTTGTTAGTATTAAGCTACAAAAGAAAATTACTATGCTTTACTTTCTCTGTGATATAAATTATTTCTGAGACATTGAACAAACTTTTAATTGATATGAAAAACTTAATGGTGAATACATTCTAATGCAAAACGGAATGTATTTCTTGTTCTTTTGTTTTCTTCCCAAACTGACATTGGTACCACTGTTAAAAATTCATAGGACATGGTTGCATAATATGCCCATAAAACACCTTCGTTTTTTTTCATGAGTTGTTTATATTACATAAAGCAGGGCAGCCTGACTGGAAATACTCGTTTCCTTTTGATTAAAAAAACCAACAAAACAGCAAAAAACAAACCCACAAAAATGTTCATGTAATTTTCATTTTGATAGTTAATTGCAGTGTGCATGGGAGAGTAATAGTTCTGGGAGAACTAGAAACGGTTCAGAAAGTTCCTCTTATGGGCTCTCACAATGATACAAAATAATTTTACAGAGTTGCTCACTGAAAAGATAATGAATTCTGAGACAGAGGAGTTATAAAAAGAATAATAAAAATATCCTATCTTGTGTCAAGTAACCAATGAGGCTTGCTTCCTACCCTGACTAGGTTTTTCAGGACTCTTTGGATCTCTGTTTAGCCAGAGTACAGCTGGATGATAATTTTTTTTATTTTTAATAATTTTGTGCCAAAAGAGATACGAAAAAACCCAACAACCCACAAATCCAAAATCATTGGAAGTAAAAAAGGGATTATGAGCTAGACTTTCAGGAAAACAACCTAACATGGTGTATTACAGTTTATCAAAAGATAAAAAACCACAATTAATTCATGGTCACACTATTGTTTTGCCAAGGCAAGTGTTATCTGAGTCCCAGGGGCTTGTCTGATGTCAGGATGGACCTAGGGATTCTTCAGTATGAGGTTTTACTGATCATAGAATCATAGAATCATAGAATCTTAGGGGCTGGAAGGGACCTCGAAAGATCATCTAGTCCACCCCCCCTGCCACAGCAGGGTCACCTAGAGCATATTACACAGGAACGTGTCCAGGTGGGTTTTGAATGTCTCCAGTGAAGGAGACTCCACAACCTCCCTGGGCAGTCTGTTCCAGTGCTCTGTCACTCTCACAGTAAAAACATTTTTTCGGATATTCACCTTGAACCTCCTATGCTCCAGTTTGCACCCATTACCTCTTGTCCTATCACTGGTCATCACTGAGAAAAGCCTAACTCCATCCCCCTGACACTCACCCCTTACATATTTGTAAACATTGATGAGGTCACCCCTCAGTCTCCTTTTCTCCAAGCTAAAGAGACCCAGCTCCCTCAGCCTTTCCTCATAAGGGAGATGTTCCACTCCCTTAATCATCTTGATGTACCTTGAGTTCACAGAACAGTCTGTGTGCTCAACTGAGCAACTTCAGATTTAAGATTCAAGCATTTGAACTGAGACCAAAATTATCCCTTGCAATTTTAGTCACTTAAATGAGGAGCCTAAGTAGTATAGTACTTCTGTGCAGTATATGATCACTGTGTCCCTTAGATGTGATGAACTGCATCTTTCTCTTGACTGTAGGATGGGTAAGGTCTTCCCAGACTCACTTGAGGAGTTTCTGTTCCTTGAAGGGATCATTCTTCTGTTCTTCTGTTCTCAGACTCCGTGTTTCTGTTCCCTCCTTTGTGCTGGTGTTAATGCTTGTGTGTACTACCCTGTGGTGAACCAGTTCAGTGGGATAAAGCAATAGAAAATTAATCACTTTTAAAGTGATTTGTTTTCTGATAACTGAATTCCACAAACAACCTGTCTGTCAGGTTAGGCAAGAACAAGAGGCAGAAGGGAAGTTAAAGATAACAGATAGTTGACCAGGCACAGAGGAGCTGGGACATGTCTGGTAATGACCTGTCAGATGAACTTAGCTGTAATATTAGTCTGCTCTAATTTAAGTGCCTCAGTTTAGTGCCTAAAAATAGATGTGATGAATTTGCTTTAATTACAAGGATGCTCTTTTGTGAAAATACCACGCCCTTTAGGTGTCTTTGGCCATATAGTTTGCTTGCATTGTTACTTCTGTGTAGGGTCTATGATACCTTACAGTTCAACTTTAATACATAATATTTGGGTAATATTTTAAAAGCTCTGAAATCTTCTCTGGTGTTTTTAGGCTCATATATTTTTGTGGAAACCTGAGTGTGTGTGGAAATACCTTTGTGCTTTTGTGAATATGGAAGCAGAACCTCAAGAGGTCTGAAGAAGGGAAGATTTCCATATAGATTAGTTGATTTAATAAGTTATAATTTCTCTTCCTTCGAACTTTGCATTAAAATAAAAGACCTTGGCTGCCACAAGTTGGTGGAGTTCCCCTGACGTTAACAGTAGCTACGCACCTGCACAGTGTACTCTGGACTGGGAAATCACTCTCGGTTAACTGCTGACTGGGGAAGGAGGGGTGGAGAAAAGAAGAAAGAAAAAAAAAAAGCCCCGTTGATGCCACCTTGTGGAAGTTCATAATAGCAACAAAAGTAGTTTTACAGAGTTGCGCAACGTCTAAAAGTTTGGGTTCTCACAGTGTGACCCTGATTTCGTGTGACTCCTGCAGGGTGGGAGCTGTGATGGGGGACATGGAGTTTTGAGCTCTGGGTACCCTGCTGCCCAGCCTAGTATTTCTCCTAGCATGAGCAGATATGTGCACGCTAGTCCAGCTCCCCCAGCCCTCATATGTGTAGATGGACACTGTACCTGGCTTTCAAATAATTCAAAATAATGTGCAAGATTCCCCTTTTTGCTTTCAGAATTTGGTCACACAGCATCTTTCATGCAGGGTTAGGTGGTGGCCTCTTCAGCCTCTTGAGCTTCAAAGGATAGCTGGAGGTTTTTGTGCAGTCTGCAAGTTCTTAAGAGGTACACTAGGTATTCTTCACCTTGCTCTTCTTTCTTGAAGTTCAAGGCTGTGTTTTTGTTTGGACTTTTAATCAAAATACTTCTTTTTTTTCAATGTGTATATTTTCCTATTTGCATTTTAGTGTCAGTCATGCAGTCTAAGATGTGTGTTAAGGCAGATCCTGTTACAAGGGTGTTTTGCTTTAATGAGAGGGAGCTGCAGCAGGCCCTTAGGAATTGAGGCTTAGCATAGCTATTAAAGACATGAGCATCCTTTCTTTTCACAAGAAATAGGCCTTTTTACGACCTTAATAGGAGAAGTTCAAAATATGTTGGGAAATAAGCTCTGATCAGTAGTATAACATAAAGGACAGGCATACTAAAAAGGGGTATTAATCAATCCTAGGGTAGTGTATTTTTCACACAAGCAGCCCAGTGTGTTGTCTGAAAAGTCTCTGAAAATCCACAGTATACAAGGTGAAGTTGTGTAAAATCAAACAGCATTTTTCTATTTTCCGCTTTGTGTAAAGCCTTGATAAGAGCAAACAGACCTGTCTTTCCTGGGTGCTCTGAGAGAGCTTCAACCCTCCCATTTTCCAGTATTTGTCCAGCTACTTGGAGTCACTGGGCATGCAGTGCTGGGGCCATGAAAGCCAGTGTGATGGCCAGCAGAGAGCTCCTGTGTCCGAGGCTGCCGCCCCAGCCTTGTGCTGAGCTGCAGGCTTTGAGGAATGCTGCTTCTGCTGCCTTTGGGTTCCTTATTGCTTGAGCACTCTTTGGTCTGTGAGACTTGCTTGTGGGGAAGGATCAAGGTTTTTCAGAAGTGTTTGTGAATTACTGAAGGGGCAAACTGTGTGCCCAAAAATATGGTGGGCATATGGATTGCTAATTTATAGTGATTTATATGGATTGTTTTCTGTTTCTAAAGAGCTGTTTTGATGGTGTGTATTTCATTACTGAGGAAGCCTAACTTTTTCTAAAATCTACAGAGTTTAGAAACCCCAGCTCTTCAACAGCTTTCGTTTACTGTCAGACAAGGGGAGTTACTGGCTGTGATTGGTCCTGTAGGAGCTGGAAAAGTAAGTCTTACTGTTTATTCTCTTCTGTGGGGTTTTTAGGAGTCTGTTAAACATGACTAGAGACTTGAAAATGTACAGTTCCTTTCTTCTTGTGATATGCTTCACTTGAAGATACTGCCATTTAAGAAAGGCAAAAGTCCTTGGGGTGGGGAGGAGATGGTTTGGTGTTCAACAGTACTTTGTATCTTGCTTCTGGGCTGTGTCAAAAGAATACTACTGCTCTTCTTCTGTTAGCAGAAGTTTGAGTGAGAAGATTAAGTAGGCCATTGTGCCAATATACACTGTGCAATCTCTGTGATGTCTTTAATGCAAACCAACTCCAGTTTTTACTTGATTTAAAAAAATCTTTTCCAGTCTTCGCTTTTAAGTGCTGTGCTTGGTGAGCTGCCTAAGGAGAAGGGTTTGATAAACGTTACTGGAAGAATTGCCTATGTTTCTCAGCAGCCTTGGGTGTTTTCTGGTACAGTAAGAAGTAACATACTGTTTGACAAGGAGTATGAGAAAGAAAAATACGAGAAAGTTTTGAAAGTCTGTGCTCTTAAAAAGGTATGGTTTTCCTGTGTTTTATTTTCACAGTATTTATCTTGGTGTTCTTTCAGCCTCGTGGTACATGCTGCAGTATATAATACATAAAACTGATTAGTAATAGTAGCGTGTGAAATAAATCCCACTGCTTAGCAGAAAGATGTGCCATTATTTTTTGCTTCAGTGTATAAGCACATTCTTGTAATTCCTAAAACTTTCACTAGAGGGAGCTGTAGCTTATGTGAAGCACAAAGGTTTGGAAAAAGCAATTCCTGTTAATTTAGTTTCATAATCACATTTAGCCTGTTTCACTGGTATTATGGTAGGTGTGTATGTAAATGCAATAAAAGGTGGGAAGCAAATGATCAACGAAGCTCTATTTGAGACTTCTATTTTATAGATATCCTTTATGCTTTTAAAAAAATAAATGCCATGTATATCATGCATTGCTAACAGCTGTCAAAAAGAACTGTAATGCCATATATTGGAGAACTTGCTGAGCCCAAGTAGTTTTATTAAAAAATATTTTTGGAAGGCCTGTGTGCAAACGAGTTGGTGACATGAGATACAGAAGAGGATTAAGCCAGATTTGTCAAGAAACAGACATTTTGCTTGGCAGCTAAAAAGGTTTTGTGCAGCATGTTATGATATTCCTGTCAGTGGTGACACAGGTGAAAAGCAGATGGCTACTAGGAGAGGAAATTTTTGCATGGTTTTTTACACATGGTAGGTGGGGTTTTAATATCTGCTGCTGATATTCAGTCATATGCTGTTGTTTAAACTTAAGGTTCTGGTGACTTCAAAAGACAGCAAACTGCATTTGGAAAAAGTGCCACTTCATATTTGATGGTAGATTTGCTTTCATAGTTTCTTTCAAATTTTTATATCTTACGAAAGCTGTGAATCAACTTCGAGAATATATTTTCTAGCTTAATCTAAAACTTCTGTGTTTCACAGTAATGTGTTGTGGAACACTATATAATTTTGTTCTCTTACTTATAGTCCCAAGCCCTGTAAATTGACCAAATTTGTGTGGTGAATGTTGTGGTTATTTCTCTTGGATGCGTTAGAGTAAGAATAAAACTAAGGAAGTTCTTGGGACCGTTGGGAAATGGAAGACAATTTACTGATAATAGTTCAGTTCTATTTATTGTGGCAGCTCATTTTGTTCTAGTAAAAATAATTTATTTACTGTTATACTTAATAAACTTTAAGATCTCACTTATTTTTCTACTTTCTTAATTATCTTTTTCTGAAGGTAGAAAGTCATAAAGTAACTCTGAATATCTCATTTAGTATGAATCCTCATATTTTAATGTGAGAAGGTATGTTAATTCTTTTCAAATAAGAAAAGTTACATTGAAGCAGCTTTGTCAGTCTTTGAAGTTAAAGTGTTGTGTTTTTTTTTAAATGTAAAAAACTATCTGTTCGTTCACGTTCACAGGATTTGGAATTATTAGCAAATGGTGACCTAACAGTAATAGGAGATCGTGGAGCTACGTTGAGTGGGGGACAGAAGGCTCGTGTAAATCTGGCCAGGCTAGTATTATTGCTGTTTCTAAAATGTACAAATTTACAAAATTAAACTTCAGTTACCAAAGTAAACAAGTTTCAGACTTTCCAATACTGACTTTTCTTTAAACTTTATAGAGCTGTGTATCAGGATGCAGACATCTATCTTTTGGATGATCCACTGAGTGCAGTAGATGCTGAAGTTGGAAGACATCTGTTTGAAAAGTATGTACTTGCTTTATTTTCCTTTAAAATACAATTGTTATCTTCTGATTTATTATAGAAAAACTTGATAAAGCATTTTTGGAGAGATGAATCTCTTAAAAAACTTTAGGCATTCACTTTTCTCCATTTATTTTTCCTCTATTGTATGCATTTGCAATATAACAATTTTTTTTCCTGGGTGTCTATAATGTTGTTCTTTATTTTTAAAAGCCTTTAAAATGTTTTTTTTTGAAAATACTATTATTAGAATTTTTCTTAAGGGAATAGATGCTATTTTATTGAGGAACATATCAAATGTTGACATTAGTATTGAGTTTTATTAATATTGGGGTTTATCAGTATGAGTACTCAGTGAAGAATAATGTGGGGTTGGATTTTAAATCCGTTCTTAGTTTGCTGCAGCTTTCTTTGCATAGTAGTAAGCACTTAATTCAAGTGACTAAAGAAATGGGCAGAACTGTCATAGATTCTTGAGTTACTTCTTATTTTGGTTCTAGAATTGTTGAAATTTCCCTGAGGTAGGTGAAACGGGACTGGTCTGCAGAGTAGATTGTGGAGAGCAGGAATAGAGAAAAAGACAATGTAGAAGCTTTTCATGGAAGAGAGTTACTGGATTTTCCCCCATTCCTAAAGAAATACGACAATGTTTTAATAATAAGTCAGGTTCCCTTCTCAAAAGATTTCCTCTTCTCTATCACTCTTTTCTTTCAGGCTTCCTAATCTGTAACACATAATAAGTATGAGAATAATCCTGTAATTCCCAGCCAGTGTTTTATCTTTGCTTCTTCATAGCCTGTTCCTCTTGTTATCAAAAGGTATGATCTAGAATGCATTAAAAGAGGAAAAAATTCCATTGACCAAATTTAGTAGGCTTTGCTTGAAACCTTAAATGAGAGCCTTTTCTTGAACACACTTACATCCTTTGAATTCCACATTCCAAATCCATGAATTAAATTGTTGGACTGTTTTTCCCTCTCCCCACAGCTAGACAATCATAAAAACTTGTCTTGCAGTAATGGTTGTAGAATTAGCATTAACTAGCATTCCATGTATGTTCTTTTCCCCCATGTGGGGAAGCTTTGACTATCTAAATGTGAAAATTGTACATCCTATTGATACTTGCAGTTTCAAATCTAGAGATACTTCTGAAACTCCATCAACATTTTGTTTTGATTAATTTCTTCGAACAGCCACATCAAATGCCTTTAATGCCTGTTGACTCTATCTAGGTTTTCAGCTTGTACTTTTCCTGTTTCTGCACAAGATTGCTCTGCAACTCCAGTATCCGACTGTATCTGTGCCTGAGTTCTGAAAGTGTGCCCACCTGAGCTGGCAATCTGTCTGTCCTTACAGTTTTTCTCATAAAGAGTGAAACAGAAAAGTGCAGTAGTGACTTGCAAAGGAGGTTGGGTTCCCTCTTCACTTTATTCTGTGTTTTATGTGAGCTGTGACATTGAGAACCTCTGTGTCTTGCTGCAAAACTGGAAGTCTGGATTTTTGTCTGTGCAAAACTGTAAAGGCGCTAGAGACCATTTGTCTGCAAGCATGGTGTGTATTTAGCTGATAAATGCGTCGACGTGAGGAGGAATAAGGAGATTATCTCAGAGAAGGTTAGCTGGGGTTCTTCTTTTCCTTGCGTTTACTCTTCCTCCCCAAATCTAGATCAGTTTGAATGAAACAGATAAAAGGAGAATGAAAGCATTTTGTGGAGAAAATGGACTGGGTGGAGTAGTAGTGGCAAGAAAAACTGAGCAATGTCTCCCTGTTCAAGATCTTAAGGGATGTTTTGTTACAAACAGAAATTGTCTTCTGAGGACTTCATGGCAACTATAAAAGGTGGTGGGGGTTGTGGGGATAGTTTTATGTTCAGTAGCCTGTCTTGAATAACAAGGCAGGGCATGTCCGTTAATGCTTCCTGAATAGCGCTAGAAATGTGGAGAAGAGAGAGCATTTGGGCAAGAATGACTTCTTAGAACATGGTGCTGAAGAATGTCTGAGACACCACTTCTTACAAGCTGCCCCCAGGAGTCCAAACCACGAGACATAAAACAATGGACAACATGGGAGAAACAGGGGCTTATTTAATGAGAATCTGAAATGGATATTGTTCAGTTCACTCGCTCTTTTTTTTTTTCTTTTCCCCTTGTAATTTTTTTTTTTTTTTTGAAGTGTCTAGTCTATGTGTTTACATCTCAAGATAGGTACGTTCCTAGGAATTCCCAGGTGCTGAGGTCTGTGGATGGCTGGTTCATTCTGTTTGCTGCTTCTCCCTGTTCTCTTTAGCTACTGTAGTAAACAGTTTAAAATATATAAATACTTTTCAAATGAGAAAGAATGTGGGTAGCGCAGCTCCAGTGGTAAAACAGTCCACAATATTGTTAATAAGGGATTGTGTCTCTTAAGAATTTCTCCATAATGCAGACAAGTTGTTCTGTGGATGATGGTGCCGATTAAGCCAGTTTTCCAATTAATTCTGCTATCCTGGTCAGATTCCTTCAGGCCTAGTAAGGTATAAACTGGAGATTCCTTTTCTTTGTGTTATTTTGTAGCCTCTTTTCCTGTAATTTGTCTTGATAATTAATGGTAGGTATGCTTCAGCCTTTTACCTATGGGGGAGCACAGGTATAATTCTAGGTTTTTGCATGTATTTGTGTGTGTATATGAAAACATGCATATATTTTATATACATATAAAAATAGTTTTTCACTAACTTTTAAGGAGTGTGGTATTTTGACACCTCTTGTTTTGAAATGTGGAACAGCCATAGAGGTATGGTACCACGTTTCCTTCTATGACAAAGTTTGGAGCAACCTGTGATATTCTAAGACAATCATTCAATTGTGCTTGTATCCAAGAAGTTTCCTGCTTTCCCTGTGCATCTTTGTAAACGTATTTCCATAGATTATATGATTTAAGATCACCTCTCCATAGAAATTAAATTGTGTCCTGTCAGTGATACTGACTCAAAAATGGTGTTTTAAAAATGAGATTTAGATTCCATCAGTCTGTTGAGACAGATGCTCTTCCCTAGGTGTTGTTCTTCCCTTGTCTCTTTTCCAGTGACTAGAGCAGTGTGCCAGTCTCAGTTGAAGACCAGCCGTGATTTCTTTCTTTTCCTCCTCTGTGTTTGTGAGAGTAGACAGAGTTGCAGGGCAGTTTGAGAATCTTTTAAAATGAGACCTAGAGTTGTGATGATACTTGAGAGTGGTATGCACAGGTGTATCTTCCCTGCTAACAAACAGAATTCTGCAATTTTTTTTATTTTTTTATTTTTTTTTTCCCACTGGGACTCTATTTTGAATGTTTGATCATTTGCCTTTTCTCTCTCAGTTTTGCCTCTGGAGCTAGATAAAAGCTGCAGAAGAAATCATGACATTTGTCATAGCACAGTAATGAAGTTTAACATCTGTTCAGATGGAACGCCTTGGTACTAGGCAGTAGGCTCTCAGTAGGAGCTGAGGTGACATGTAACTGGGCAGTGGATCATGTGGTAACTGTATGTTCATGGTGACTGGAGAGTCACCTGGCAAGTTGACTAGGTGTCCTGAGAGATAAAATCTCTCACTAGTGTCAACTGAGGTAACTGAACATTCCTCTCCAAGAGAGGGAAGGGAACAGCCATGGTTTTGTAGCAAAGGTGTCCTTCGTAGTTGCAGAAAAAGGTGAGGAAGAGTTGAACTGATGGCAAAGGAGAGTGGGAAATTCCACTGTGCGAAGTACATGGATTAAGAGGTCTTGAATTCCTCAGTGCATTTTTGCTTAAGCCTCAGAAGTGCTTGAGGGAAGGAGCAAAATGAAATAGGGAAAATACGTAAAATAATATTTTTTAAAAAAATTAGGTATATGGATCAGATCAAAGTGGGATTTGCTTGTAGGTCTCTTGCAACATGGGAACTTGGAGGAAATGGTGATGTAATTAAATGCAAGTGGAGCTCATCAGTCCTGTAAAACTAGCAGATAAAAGCTAGAAAGTTCTCTTTTCTGTAGAGGGAACAGAGACACAATCAGTGTGTCGGATGAACCAAGCAAAGACAATTCTGACATATACTTACTTGTGCTGTGTTTGAAGGTATATATGTATTACATGCTTTATCCACTGGTGACAAGAGTACAGGGGAGTTGGTATGTAAATTTAAGGATTCCACCCTGCTCCCTTTCAAGTGGGGTCTGCCTAAAGCAAGGATATCTCTAAGGTTTCCCACCTTCTGTTTCCTACCTGGTCGATGCTTAACACTGCAGGGACTACAGCCCTAATGAGCCCATACACCTTTTTGTTGTATTACAGATGTTGCTTTTGAAAATATATTAGTTATACCTTTACATTTAGATGATACAATTGAAATTCATAGAATCATAGAACTGTTCAGGTTGGAAAAGACCCTTGGGATCACCAAGTCCAACCATCATCCCTACTCTACAAAGTTCTCCCCTAAACCAGATCCACCAACATCACATCCAAACAACCTTTAAACACATTCAGGGATGGTTACTCAACCACCTCCCTGGCAGCCTATTCCAGTGTCTGACCACTCTTTCTGTGAAAAAAGTCGCATAGACTTGTGTGTGTCTAAGTGGCATAGTAGCTTCATTTGGTTTATTGCAGGAAATACGTTTAAAAGAGACAAATATGTTGCAGTCATGTTGCTTGGTTTTTTGGGGTTTGAATTTTTAATATTTTTTTCGATAAAGTGAAAAATGTTAAGTGTGATCACTGGACATTGTGTATTTTCAGAAAAATGTAAAATTACAGTTTTTAATCTCACAGAAATAGGGAGGGGGGAATGCTTTGGGTGTTTTGTTTGATTTTGTTTTTTTCTAATTTGATAATGCATTACATAAGCAAAAGAAACCACCTCACTTGCAGAACCCCAGTGTAGTTTTGTTCTTCAGTGGTCTGTGAGTGCAATTACAAAACAGTATTGTGAATACTAAACCAGAAATAGGCTTGAGAGGGAGGAATGCCAATTAATGTAGGAAAAGTTTACAAAGAGCTACTTAAACACTAAGGTCTGTGGATCAAAAAGTCCCTAATATATGGACTCTGGAAGCAGAAAATCTGTACCAAAGAAGTATCACTGTATGCTTTCTCCAGCCATCCACTCCTGACTGGTGATCAGGACAGGGCAATGGATTTTGAGGACTCTTATTTTGTTGTCCTTAAAACCTTAACTGGGACTTGTCATGAGGATATAGCTGGTTAGCGAGATAAGCATAGAAACAAAGTCAGCATAGTAGAAGTAGGTGTGGCTTTTCTGTCTCTGGCAAACATATCACACCTTTTTTCTTTTCTCTTTTTTTTTTTTTTTCTTTTTTTTTCCTGTCTGAAATGTTGTAAACTTTGAAATGTACAAAACCAGCTGAGTGTTCTCTCTAAACCACTTAAATTTAAAGGGAAAGAAGAGGAAAGCAAATGTAGTAAGTAAATTAATATTAAAAAAGGCTTTGTGCCTGTGAACACTTCTGCATATGCTTTAATTTTGTTTCAGTGGTTATTTCCATTGAAACAAATATAAGTATTAAGTAAAGTTAAACTTGCATGTGAACTTTCAAAAAAGGGAGGCAAATGGAATGGTAGAGAAGAAAGTAGAATCATTAAAGAAGAGACACTTCGCAGAGGTGAAAGAAAGCTGGTTCTTGTAGATAAAAAGTTTAAAAAGATGAAAGAACAACTTGTCTCAAAGAAAAGAAAACCTGATAAGGAGGGAGGAACAAATGAGGATTCGTATGCAGGAAAGTGCCAAGACACTGCCTTTGCACAGAGGAGCACCGTGCTATTGTAGGCCCCCTGCTGAGGAAGTGTCTTCTGTTGCATGCTCTGCTGTATCAAAGCTCAAGCTGATTTTTATTTTTTTAATTGTGGAGAAGCTTGATGTCAAAGTGCAGTGGGTTTTTTAAATAGGTGATAGTGTACTGTTAACTTAGGTTTGTTAACTTGAAATTTTGTTTAGTTGTTCACTTCTGTTGAATTGGAAGAGTGTAATTTCTGGAGAGATCTAGCTGACTGATGATGAATGAATGGCAGAATCACACACGGAATTACCTTGGTAGGAAAAGACCTTCAAGATCATCAAGTTCATTACTGGTCATTATAAGGTCCTCAAAGCTGCTAGGTCATGCTAGCTGCTAAGGTCATGCAAAGTTGATAGAAAACAAGGAAATTCTTCAGGCAGTTCTGGAGACTAACAGGGATTTGGAAAGTCTTGGTTACAGGATGTGAAGTAGTAGTTGCATGCAGCAGGGATAAGTGCAGGGAATTGCCTTTATGAACATACAATGAGCAGGGACCAGGTTTTTTGGCAAAGGAGGTACAGATTGTGGTAGATCACAAATCCAATATGAGTTGGCCATGTCATGTTCTTCCTAAGGAAACTGCATCTTGGGATTTATGACCAGTACTGTATCTGACAGTACAGATAATCTTCCTGTTATGTTTTGTACATGTAAGGTCTCAACTGGAATAATGTTTCGGTGTTGTGCACTTTAAAAACATGTAGACCAGCTTCAGGCTCTAGTGTAGCCTATTGAGAACATCTAAGTGTCAGGGAGGGGGGTGGGGGAAGAGAGAACACTAAAAAGAAAAGAAGGGAAAAAAGGAGTTGGGGGATTTTAATTTTTTGGGTCTGAAGAGGAAAAAAAAAAAAAACAGCATGAAAAAGATTCAATGTATAGAGGGACTGTGCACACAGTCCCTTGGTGTACTGTACTCTGGGAAGCAGTGGATTTAAGTTGTACCAGAAGATGTAAACTTGGACTTTAGGGAGGAAAAAACTTGTGCTGGTAAAAGTCGCTTGCCCCTGGAATACATTT
Organism: Chaetura pelagica; assembly: GCF_000747805.2. Lineage (NCBI taxonomy): Eukaryota > Metazoa > Chordata > Aves > Apodiformes > Apodidae > Chaetura > Chaetura pelagica. Next base: position 2,008,243 of record NW_009970720.1, read on the forward strand.
TCAAGGATGTTGAAATTTCTGTTATTGAGCTTAAAACAAACAGACATACAGAATCTAGCCAACATCTGTCAGGAATAGTTTCAAGTTTAAATTCATTCTTACTGGGGATGCAACTTTCATGGTCCTTTAATCCCTGTTTTCCTTGTACTGAAGAGGCTGAAGAACCTTATGGTTCTCTGTCCACATCTCTTCTGGCTCTGTCTGGCTATTGCAACTGCGTTTTGTGCAGTAATTCGTCCTGCTGTCAAGCACTGAATGTGTCCACAGTCTTAACAGAGTACCAGTGAACCCTCTATTTTGTGACAGTCCTTTTATCCCATTTGATTTTGTTGAGCCGCTTTTTGAATCTGGTTTCAGTCTTCAGTGGCAGCCAAGGCACTGTACAAACTTAATGGTCGCTGTCAGTTGCAGAATAGATTTAATCAAATGGGAGAGAGAATATTTTAAAGAAGGGGAAAAAATTAACACAAAGCTCAAGAAGTGTGATGTTTTGAAATAGACATTAAGTAGATACTTAGTATTTTACCATTTTTGCAACTTCTGTGCTTCATGATGGTACAGTATTTTAAATGGCAAAATTTTCTAGTGAGCTGCCTGAGCAGTGAGTTGTTTAACTCAGTAATAGATCTAAGTATGTGCTCTTTGTTGCGATTTTTCCTCCCTGTGCTCGTGCCAGTGAGTTGTGACAACAATTTTTCTACTCACCTCTTATCAACAAACTATTCAGCTAACTTCTTTCTACCCAGATAGACATCAGATCAAGAGTTGTTGGTTTTTTAGAAATTCTCAACTGAGTGACCTGATGTATCAGTGGAAATTTATATTTCCACAGAGGTCATTTTTGCCTTCTCTCCTGAGATCAAGATCATGCAAGATGCTATGCTGACAGCTCTGACAGTTCTAATTGGTTTGCTCCGATCATATGATAACCCACTTCTATTTTCCTCTCCAAATGCAAACCTGAAGTACAGTGGGCTTGCTGTAACTCAGGATCCAGATTTAAAGGTTTTCAGCCATCATATTTTCTAGTGGCTAGTTTGTCCCAGGAAACTGTTTCATGTGCATCTGGCACGCAGAAAATTCAGAGATCAAAGTGGTGTACAGGCTGTGGGATCATGTAAGGGAAAGCTAGATCTCTTCATGGTGAATACCTGATATATTCTCTTTAGGCAGCTTTCCTACCGGGTAAGTAAACATCCTGTAGCCTCTCTGCTCTTTGTCCAGTTCTCTGGCTAGGTTTTGTTGAAAATGATGTTGAGTGTCTTCAACTGGTGCTCTAGTTGCCATGTAGCTTGTTTCAGTGGTTGCAGAGGTGGTGGACAGTAACCACACCAGAATAATAATCCCATAAAGAGCTTGGTGTATAAATAGTTGTGACCGGTCAAATAGTTACGCAGATGCAAATACCTTGGTAAATTTTTATCTTGGCCACCTCAGAATGACACCATGGTTTCACAGTTGTTTCTTTAATGCTGCATACAAGCATACAGCTTTCTTGGGAAGAATGTTACTTTTAACTTAATTATACTGCAGTTTATCTGGATCACTATCATGTACTTTCTGCATGTAATTATGCTGATGATTGCTAATATTAACCACTTTATAGTACTCTTATTTCCTACAGTCTTTGTAGGAGTGTTAAAATAGCTGTTAAAAGCTGTGTAGGAAGTTCATTGGGTATACTATATGAATGTGTGAAACACTGTGCACAATACGGTATTTTTATTAAGATCATGTTCCTTTTCTGCCTTATTCCACTTTTTGCTTATTTGCATTTCTGCATTGACACTGTCTCCCACAGCATCCTTGTAGATAAACTGAGGAAGTGTGCTCTTGATGGTCCGGTAGTGAGGTGGTTCATGAACTGGTCAAAAGGAAGAAGTCAGAGTTGTGGTCAATGGGACAGAATAGAGTTGGAGGTCTGTGACTAGTGGAGTCCCTCAGGGGTCGGTACTGGGACCAGTACTATTCAGTATTTTCATTGATGACCTGGATGAGGGAACAGAGTGTGCCCTCAGCAAGTTTGCTGATGACACTAAGCTGGGAGGAGTGGCTGACACACCAGAAGGCTGTGCTGCCATTCAGAGAGACCTGGACAGGCTAGAGAGTTGGGCAGAGAGAAACTCACCGAAATTCAACAAGGACAAGTGTAGAGTCTTGCATCTGGGGAAGAACAACCCCATGTACCAGTACAGGTTGGGGGCTGACCTGCTGGAGAGCAGTGTAGGAGAAAGGGACCTAGGGGTCCTGGTGGACAGGAGGATGACCATGAGCCAGCAATGTGCCCTTGTGGTCAAGAAGGCCAATGGCATCCTGGGGTGCATTAGAAAGGGTGCGGTTAGTAGGTCAAGGGAGGTTCTCCTCCCTCTCTCTTCTGCCTTGGTGAGGCCACATCTGGAATATTGTGTCCAGTTCTGGGCCCCTCAGTTCAAGAAGGACTGGGAACTGCTTGAAAGAGCCCAGTGCAGAGCCACAGAGAAGATGATGAAGGGAACATCTCCCTGATGAGGAAAGGCTGAGGGAGCTGGGTCTCTTGAGCTTGGAGAAGAGGAGACTGAGGGGTGACCTCATCAAAGTTTACAAATATGTTAAGGGTGAGCGTCTGGAGGACAAAACCAGAGTTGAGACAACTGGGAGACAATCTTAACAAAGGCATTCCTTGTCCAAATAGAAAATGCTGATGTATACATCTTCAGTGGACACTTCAGTTCCAGACAGTATTAGTTTTCTTTGTTTTCTCAAGATAGCGAGTAGTTGAGAAAGGAGTGGCATCTCAAAGGGTTTGTCTCCCTGCTATGTTGCTGTGGGGATGAAGGCAAGGAGAGTGTTGGTAGTGCTTGACACTCAGTTGTATTTGTGCTGTCCCTGTTGTACACGAAGAGCATGCTTGCAGAACTCTGCACTGTAAACCAGTGCTCCACTGCTGTGTTTGGGGTTTTCAGGGGTGGGGGAAAGGGGGGTGGGGTTTGACAGTCTTTTAAAGGCTCTGCCAAAAAGATACCAGATGGCTTTTCTGCTAGAACTGTATGGAATTGAACTGCACTTGTCAACAAGTTCTGGTGTGCCCAGTCCTTTCTTTACTTCTCTTTCCAAATCCTGAAGTTCTGGGGAAGCGCAGAAGCAGGCATGAAGTTTTGGAGAGGAAGATAAGCCCTGATTCTGTGAGAAAAGGTCAGAGATGGTTGAAGCATCTTGTTACTCCACCTCAAATCAGTAGTACTGTTTAGTTTTCCAGAACTCTCAGTGGCTTACTGCTACAGCTGCTCTGAAAGTTCATCTCAAAAGAATTTTATTGGCTGTAATTTTCCATAATTATCCACATCA
>NW_009970720.1:2011589-2016003 GCF_000747805.2 Chaetura pelagica
TTCCCTTAGTTTAGTTTTTGTTAAGTACTCCCTTTGTTGTGCAGCTTATGATATGTTCATATGCTAGGAGGATGTCTAAGAGAATTTTAATTAAATGTCAGTAAGATATTTCCTTCTCTTTCACTCCAGAAGTATGAAATTTGTTTTCCTGACCTTGAACATTTGCAAAGTCAAATGAGGAACCTATTTGTTAAGTTTAATTTGTATAAATGTAATAAGTATGGGCATAATTTTTTTTTTTTTTAAATTGTATAATTGAATAGAAGACATTTTTCAGAAATGGTAAAGATGTTTTACAACACTTTGTTTTTTTAATCAATTTTTTCATCTCTTTGCAGATGTATTTGTCAAGCTTTACATCAGAAGATCTCTGTTTTGGTCACTCACCAGTTGCAATATCTCCGTGCTGCAAATCAGATTCTAATTTTAAAAGATGTAAGTGATTTCACTGTGTATACTTTTATATCTCACATACTTTGTAGTTATCCTTTGTAATCTAAGAATAGAAAAAAAGCAGCTAAAGATTTTGAATTTCAGTTTGTAAATATATTTTCTGTCTACTAATGACCATAAATGTTTTAAAATATGTATAATTGTTAATAAGTTGATATTTTTTTAAGAATACCTTTCCTGAAAAATCTGTTTCTGAATTTTATCATGCATATCTGTAATTTCACATATGGTTTTCCTCTTGTATGTATAACATACCATGAGAGGTTTCATTGTTTTGACACTATGTTAATGCTTTGCTTTTATTCTTAATTCACACAAAAGTGTAAGAAACAAGAACTATGTTAATTTTGCAACCTGTCCCTTTTTTCAGTTAAGGCTGAGAAATGGTCACAGATACTTCTGAGGGCAGGCAGGCCTTCAGCAAAACTGGTTCCTTCCAAACTTTATTGTACCAGATATTCATGGGTAGAGGGCAAATGAAAGAACTTCAGCTGTTTTTTTGGGTCTTTTTTTAAGGTTGGGTAGTGAAGTACATGAAGTTCTTCTGATGCATCACAGAGTTGCAAAAAAGGGTGCTAGCTGTCTTTTTCCTCCCTCTTAAAGTAGGTTTCTAGGAAAAAGTTTATGATAGAGCTGTAAGATGTTTGGAAATGGTCTATGTTGCTCCTTGTAGAGCTCTATAAGAACCAGAAAATTAAGCTGCTGTTTAGCCCTGGCCTGGAGTAACATAAAAAGATTGATGGTTATATGTGTGGTTCAACAGCTTGTCCTGAAGCTGCATGGCTGTCTCCTGGAGCTCCTCCAAGGAGGTGATTCTCACCTGGCTGTAACTGGGACTTTTATCATGCTGTATGTATGCTCCTTGGCCTGGATAGCTGCTGGGAAGGGACTGGTTAGAGGGTGCAGAGCTTGTTTTTGCTCTTATAAATCAGGAACTGATAGTTAGAGGCTTTAGCTCAGTTACTGCAGTGGGGTTTGTGCTCAGCAACTGCAGAACCCACAGGCAACGAGGACAGATAGGAAAAATTTTCCTTTACAGAAAGTGTATAATGAAGATAATCAAAGCTTATGTTAATTGTAGGGTAAAATGGTGGGGAAAGGTACCTATTCAGAATTCCTGAGGTCTGGCATCGACTTTGCTTCCCTTTTGAAAAAAGATGAGGAGGTAGAACAGCTGTCAGTTCCTGGAACCCCCAACCTCAAGTCTGCCCGGAACCGAACCTTCTCAGAGTCTTCTGTCTGGTCCCAGGATTCTTCTGTCCACTCGCAGAAAGATGGACCAGTGGAACAACCACCTGTAAGTGCTCAAAGAATAGGCATGTCTCAATTCTTGTCTGCCTGTTTTTTTAATTTAAACTTTAGTAAGGGCTTCTCCTGCTACATTTGAGTTTTGGGGACTGCTGGATTGCATTAGCAGGTGAGAGCTGGCCCACAGTAGATCTGCCCAGTGCTGTTGGCTTGGCTCTCGGTGCTGGGAGTCCTAACACCTGGGCTGCAGAATGCATTCATGCCACAGCTCTGTGCTCTTCTGTTCAAACCCAGCAGAGTGAGTTTGTTCAGGCTCTGCTGGATATAGGAACACCTCTGTAAGCGTCCAAAGACACTGCACTGTGCTTCCTTCATCCTGTCCTCTGACAGCAGTGCTTTAAAGAGCTACTATATTGGATAGGTTCTCTGTGCTTGTGCTGCACTGAACTCAAATTAATGCTTTTCCTGAAATCCTGAGCTCTGAGAAGTGCATGCAGAAGCTAGTCACTTTATACAAAGGCTGTGTTTGCATGGCTGGCATCAACATCTCCCCATGATCATGAGCTGACCCTGAGGGGTGACCTTGGGACACCACTGCATGGCTCTGGTGAAAACAGAATGCTTTGTATGCTGCCAGCTTGACTTCCTGGTGTCTTGTGGTCTCTTGGTCTGCAGAGTGCAAAATCAGCCATAGTGTTTCTGTACCAGAGGTGGCCTTCTCCTGGTGTGCTTGGACTCCTGGAAGATGGCTCAGGAGATATGTAACCAGCCTTGCTAGGCTTGAGCTGGCACTGCATCCATGGAACACATGGAAAAAATGAAATAAGTAATCCCTGTGTGTCCCTGATGATTGTCACCTTTATGCTATGTGTATATATTCTTTCTTTTTTTAAATAATAAGAAGCAGTGAGATTTAAAAGCAAAACAAAAACCAACTGAAAAAACCCCAACCAACAACAAAAAAAACACACCAAAACTACAGACTTTCATTTTTCTTACCTTTCTGGAGGAAGTTTTATGCCCAAAAGCAGTAAACCAGTAGACTTACCTGATTTAATTAATTTAGTGGTGAGTCCACTATTAAATCCACAAAGATGTGCCCAACTTCTAAGCAGCATGAGAGCTGTTGGTTGGGTGTGGGGGCTGAAGAAACAAAAAAACAAGATAGGCTTCTCTTCTTCTATAGGTGAGTAGTTGGGATTTCTCCTTTCACATCTGAGCCAGGTCTGTTGATTCACTGCTCTTGTACAGCCATGTCTGCTGAGGACAAAACAAAGTGTTAGGGATCCACTGAACTGGCACTAGTTTTTCTATCACATATCACATATACTGTAAAAAAAATTACCAGGATTCTGTTAATTTGAATAGTTATTTTACCTTCTTTATGCCTATCTGTTTTTTTCCTTCTCTCACTGTTCGTTGGTACTTGCATAGAGGTAATTAGAACTTAGTGGGTAGTTTGTTACTCTGGGCATATGTTTATTGATTTTCACACATACTTGAGGAACCGTATTTACTTTAAATACTTTCCTGAAAAGGAAAGCTTACACACACTTCCATTCTGAAAACAGAATCTTTCTTAAGTCAAGGCCTTAGTTTCCAGTGCTATTATGTCTGAATGTAGTGTATAATAAAAGGAAAAACTGACTTTGAAATCAATAAGAATATGTTTCTGACTGTAAATGAAGTCATGTTACATACTCTGAAGCAATGCAAAATAAAATTCTCATAGTGTCATTCTGCATATTTTTCAGAAGTATTGCACTGGGACAAATTTTTTAAATCACATCTGTAGTTCTGATGTTTAAAGTTTTTATATGTGTAATCACTTATCTCCTTATTTGTTTTTTAATTCTGAACCATGACATCCAAGTGGCTTAGTCTGAATCTATTACTGTGAGTTTGATGCCTATTTTAATTTTATTTTTATTTTTTAATTATTTTTATTTTTTTCCAGGCTGAAAATGCACTGGCTGCAGTGCCAGAAGAGGGTCGTTCTGAAGGAAAAATAAGCTTTAAGGTTTACAGAAAATATTTCACTGCAGGAGCAAACTACTTTGTGATTTTTATACTTATACTGTTCAACATTTTGGCACAGGTAAGTTGTCAGGAGTAATAAATAATATTGAATGTATTTTGGATTTGCCTTTTTATCGTAGTGCATGCTTGTTACTGTGATGTTTCAGTTAAACTGTTTGAGAACACATTGTTCTTTAATTTTGTAGGATACTCATCAAATTTTGTATATCAACGTTGAGATATCTTGCACTGATCCTTGTTTCAACTGCTTTTAATATGTCACTAAAACAATTATTTTACTGGTAACATGGCACAGAAATTATAACCCAGTCTTAACTTTTTGAGATAGAGAACAAAATTATAAGGTGTATAAAATAGTGTTTAGCAAATCAGTTATGTTTCCAGTTGGAGGAGGGTAAAGTGATGGAGTGGGTATGGGAGGACGGGGTCTAACAGAAGTGTTAAAAGAAAAGCTCATCTGCTGATAAGTGCAGGTTATGAGAAAGGCTAGAACCAGGGTCACTGTGCAGCAGCAGAAGAAAGTGAAGAAAACAGGCACATACTGTGTGTAATGCAGACTGTAGCAGGTACATAAAAGAAAGTTTTAGACAAGGAAAATTATTCTGAAACTTACTGAAAGAAATGGTGGGCTGAGGAAGCTGGGTGAAGACAGCCTTTTTCCCTGTTTCCTGCT
>NW_009970720.1:2016081-2054289 GCF_000747805.2 Chaetura pelagica
GAAAGCTTATGGAAAGGATTGGCCTGGGCTGTAAATTTAGACAAGTTATATTTAGACAAGTTAGTTCCTTTTTGCTTGTCCATTAATTGAGTCTGTTGGAAAGACAGCTGAGCAAGATCAGATCTTCAGAAGACCGCCCAGAACTTAAATTTCACGTGAACAGAGGTGTATTTTGAGATAAATAACCCTGTTACAAGTTTGTAGTCACCTTGGCACAGAAGGAAGGTGGCAGTAAGAGTTCCCCCCCCTTCTCATCCTTCAGCTCTGTTTCTTGTGATTATCTCCCGTAAACACACATTTCTGGATTGGTAACATTAGAAAGTTTGTTAATCAAAGAGCATTTTGAAATATCTCTAGTAGCAAATTTAGGAACTGAAAAATGAGTTCTTTACTGTGCAATTAACATATATTAGGAAGAGCTACTATAATTTTGTTTACTTAAGTGTATTGCTTTCCTTTAGTTTGCTATCACATAAGGTAATTTAAGGTAACTTCTTTCTTTGTAGAAGGTTCTAATGCACCTTCTAATGTGCTTTGCAAATTGCTGCTGATCTTGAAAGACTGGATGGCATGCTTTCCTGAATATGTGATGTTTTCCCAGAGAACATGAAAGAATAGCAAGGAAATTTAGTTTTCTAATGTTTGTTTCATTTAGTAAGATGATTCTTTTATTTGCCTCTTTTACTCAAGGTGGCATATGTGCTGCAGGACTGGTGGCTTTCTTACTGGTAAGTTGATGATAATAACTGGTGGGTCATTTCTGCCTTTTCAGTCAAGTGCTGTTTGTCTCATAAAAATCAGTGTTGTATAGGTGGTGGGAGAAGCATGTTCTGGGAGACTTCAGAATATGCTTGATCTGTTTTTGATAACCACTAATTTTGTGTGGGGAAAAAACTTAAACTTTATACTGAAGTGATCCTGTGATTCCTTCTACTCATGGTGTGATGCGTGACAGCATTAGTGTGATGTATCTCTTCAGCTAAGGATTTCAACGGAGTTGAGTCTAGAAACAGTTAAACATACTCATGAATATTTGCAGAATGTGATTTGATGATGGTTATTGTTTGTATGCATTTCCACAGGGCAAATAATCAAAAAAAGCTGAATGTCACAACTAATGGAAATAATGGAGCAAACGAGACTGAACATCTAGACCTTAACTTTTATTTGGGAATTTATGCAGGTAATTACAGATGCACATGTGTGTGTCTAAAGAACTATTTATTATCTGTGCTGTCCTAAAAAGCAGTTTTGAGAGGTGTGAAGCAACAGCAATATGCGGAGGTGTGATTTCTGGCAATAACTGAGTCATGTCTTAACAGATTAGGAGCCTGAGTCTTGCTTCCTGACTAAATTAATTGGAATAAATAAAATATAAAAATCTAACAGGAGAAATAGTTTGAATGCAGACTCTTAATATGCTTTGCCTGGATTTTGGAAAGTAAACTAGGAATTGAGTATTCAAAAAGTCAGTAACCGTAAGGCTGTGGTTATTGTCTATACTAATAGGTCACTGAGCTAAATCTTGAGTCATTATATGGATGGGCAAGAGGGATTAGACATGGATCTTCATTCTGTGCCATTCTGAAACTTGGCATAGCTACGTTCCTCTGAAGTGCTGTAGCAAAAGAACCGGTTTTTAAAAGCATCCTAGATGGGTATGCAAAGCAGGGTGTTAGAAAACATTTTAATATATTTCAATAGGTAGCCATGCCTCTGAATATGCAGGAAAGGGCATTCATCCTTGTATTCAGACATCCAAACGTTTTGAAGTACTGCTCTGAAATGTAGTAAAAGTGGGCATAAAAAAATACTGTGTAGGAATATGCTCTCAGACTCTGTTATTTAGCACTTCTAGTTATATATAGTTTTGTATGGTGTGGTGATTTCTTGATGGAGTTGTAAATTATAGGTCTGAGAAAACAGGTGGAGTACCAGAATAATACGCATTGAATATATTCAGAAACATCCCTCATGGGTGAGCTGATAGGAAGAGGATTTTTTGTTTGGGTTTTTTTTTTTTTTTTTGGGAATCCATGTGACCTGAGTGTTTGACAGAAAACATTGTGCTTGGCCTGGGAAGCAACAGTTTAGGAGCCAGATAAACTTGGCTCTTATTTTCTCCATGTAATGTCTTATTTCATGAGGCGTTCCAGTGGACTGCTCAGTATGATTAAGTGTGGCAAACTTGGCTTTCTCTGACTGTATTAACCTAAGCCATGTTATGGAAAATTTTATCCTTTAAGGTGAATTTTGTTTTAGATAGCAGAACAGCAAAAGTTACTTTTATATTTAAATGTTCAGATGGCTTAGTGAGATTTTTGCAATAGCTGAACACAGGCAGCATTGAGTTACCTACACAAAATTGTAAGTGAAGTTGAAAAAGTTATAAAGAGATAGTCTATTTCATACAAAGTACATAATATCTAACTTAGCTTTTCCTATAGCTTCTGTATAAAATAATTTAACATTTTTATTTCTGATTCTGTTTGGCGAAAAAAAAAAATCAGCATGGTAGTTCCTTCCTAGTCCTTGTTGTTTCTATGAGACAAGATTTAGGAGAGTTAAAATTTCTGTTAATAAGAAACCCCATTGACCAGAACTGAGGTACTAATTCCACACCTTTTTCTATAAAGGGAGCATGCAATGTGTCCTTGTCTCTCTCATACTGAGATGGTAAGCTTATAAACAAGGAAAGCAAAAACCTTTGTCATGACAGAGACTGGCTGAAGGACTTGAAAGTAAGTCTTGTTCCTCCCTCTTCTCCCCAGCCATTAGGTCTTTTCAGGTTATTCATTTGGTGAGGGTCGTGCCGACAGTTTCCAGTGGCTTCCAAGCCTGAGTAAAGTTGTACAGAAATGTGGGGCTCCCAGGGCGTGCACCCTCTCCTTCCATGGTCCCTACAGGCTGCTTTTAGGCATGGGCTTTACCATGGCCTCCTGCTCAGTGCCTCCTCTGCTTGCTTTTTGCTTGACCCAGCTTTACTGTTAGGGTACGTGTAGTTACTGTTTGGCAAGGTTGCTTGTTTTTTTATCTCTGGCCTGGCATACAGCAGTAGGGACAAGGCACATAAGCTCTCATCCCAACATCCTTTTTTCTTCATGTTGCCATGTTCTGTCTTGTTCAGCACATTGTGGAACATGGGCAATAAACTGTGAGCAGACAAACAAAATGGTGATAACTTCTCTTGTGTTCTAGGAGGATACAGCAGTAAGCAGGATGGAATAACTGATTGACTTAACCACATCATAACATTTAAAACTGCACTCTTTCCCAATGTTACTGGAGCCGTACCTGCATTATGTGTAGTTTTAACTTGACCTTAGAATAGGCCATGTTTTATGTTGATAGTTAGAGTCTAACTTCAGAGTTAGGTCTGAGCATCTGGACTGGTGTTGGTTATGCTTAGTTTCTGGAGTAGAACACCTGGAGCCTGGGAGTGCTGCCAAATACAGGGTTAACACCTTCACTGTTTGTCTTCATTGACTGGAATTAGGGCACCCACACTGGAGATTACACACACCAAAACAGAGCAGCAGCAGTCTCATTATTCTTTGTTTCCATCTTTCACCCTGTATCCTCCCTGTCTTGTAAGTGGAGATGGGGCTCTATTTCACAGGACAGAAGGGATGCATCCTATACTGTATTAAAGAAATACACATAATTTCAATGATTTGATGTGGTTTACAAGCAGAAGAATGGCATGAGTGGTTTGGGCTGACTGAGAATAACTCAAGGTTGTCTCTAAATAGCCATGTGTGTATTAGTTGGTTAATACCTGCTGGCAAATGTTGAATCTTCACAGTGACCTCTGCAAGCCACAATTAGACACGGCACCGTGAAATGAATTTCTTAGCAAAGCTGTTATGCACAAGATTTTAATACTGATTTATTTCATGGGTTAACAGACATTTCCTGCATTTCTATAAAGTACCGATTCTTTCAAACTGAAAAAGAGAAATTGGTTAAATCAGTGGCATGATAGTAACTGAAGCTAGTGACAAATAGAACACATCTATTTACTGTGCTCTGAGTCTCTAAACTTAAATTCGGATTCTCGCTATACATAAAATTTTAGTTCTGTTTTATTTTTAATTTATTTTCCTTGTGAAAGATTATTATTTATATGCATGCTCTGACAAATTTATTTATTTTTTTTATTTCAGGTTTAACAATGGCTACAATATTGTTTGGCATAATAAGAAGTCTTCTAATGTTTCAAGTTCTTGTTAATTCTGGTCAGACTTTGCACAACAAAATGTTTCAATCCATTTTGAAAGCTCCCGTCCTGTTTTTTGACAGAAATCCTATAGGTAAGTTCAGTAGTAAATATTTAATGTACCTCATTGGTTCTGTTAACTATACTGTTTCTGGGTAATTACGATTTTATAGTAATTTTGCAAGTTTGCGGCTTTTGGGTTTTTTTCTCCTTTTACTTAAAAATCTGTAAATTTAACAGTGTGGTCTTTTTAAATTTAAAAGTCAGAATATTGACTGCTTCTTGATTGTTGATCTCACTCTCTTCAAGTGCAGTCTGCAGAAAAATGAATGACCTGTGGCTTTGCTGTTGTACATTGAACTGCATTGCTGTTCTGATTGACTTACACAGGGATGCCTTCCATGTGCTGAATGTACACACAGGCATTTTGTGAGGATGCCTTTCTTATACTTTTCTTTGAAAACTTAATCCCAACAATTATTTGCCCTTTATAAAAAAAAAAAAAATAATGTGTGGTATTCCACAATTTTTAGAAACTGTATAGCTTACTGTCCTTCTGGAATGCACAAAAGTGTAAAGCATGCAATTTAAAACTGTAATCCAGATCCTTAAGTTCTTCAAGAGAACTGAGAGAGAGGCTGGAGCAGAGTGAAGAGAATGGGGAAGTGGGCTGACTTACTGATTTGCTAGCCAAACTTAAATGAAAAACAGAAATCTGATAGTTTTCATTCTCTTGAAGAAAAGAACATAGGCTTGTTCTCATAGTTCCAGAAGCTGTTTAGTTATTGTAAGGGTACCTAGGGATGGCTTTATTGTCTTTGAGAAATTAGTAATACTTCCAGTAAAAAAATACTCATGTGGAGAAAAGGTTCATGTCCATAATATGACAAATGAAACATGTACAGGTTCCCCTTTTTAAAAAGTAAATCTACAACTGCAGAAGTTTAAGGCTGTGTTACATGATCTACCTGTGCTGTGAGTCTGTGGTAGTGTAAATTCAAGGCTATTGCAAAGGGTTAGAAGTGAAACCATAAGCTCAGATGGCAGGTTAGTGGAGAGCTAGTGAGAGCACATACATCACAAGAAATCATAACACTGATGGGGTTTGTTGTCAGATTGGCAGGGATTTTCCTTTTCTCTCTCTAGGTCTTCCCCCCCAACCTTGAGCAGCTTATGGAGTAACTATTTTTGAGGGAATACATAATCATCTTGTAAGAATGCCCGTAAACCTGGCTTATCATAACAAACTAAGAACTACAGAGTAAACATCAGGCGCAATAAGTGACAGTTTGCTTTGTAACATACTGTGAAGCTCAAATTAGCAGTGCTGTCTAAAAGTGACATTCATAAATCCTGCCTGTCACTGGTATTCACACACTGTCTTGACTTACAGATGTGTGTTTTTATTCACCAGCAGATATTTTATAATAGAAGATTAACTTCAGTGTGCATGTATTTCTTTCCTTTCATCTTCCTTTTGGTCATGGTGTCATGCAAAGGTATTGCTGTTCTGATCTGTACCTCTTTTGAAAAAAGGAAAAGGAAAAGAGGACATACGAGATGATACTCTTGTTCAGAACTGCAGCATGTAGCAGTTTTGAAATTCGGTTTCAAATCTCTGTGTTTCATTGTCTGTTTTTTTATTGTGTATTTATCTTTTAGAGCTTCAGATGCTACTTTTTTTGCATTAGGATGAGATCTGTTTAAGTAGAAATATGTTTTCCTTTTTTTCCTTTTTTTAATATGCCTTGCTATGAAAGACATACTAAAATGAAATTGGAATTACTAAAAGCTCCTTTTTCTGTTTGTGATTGTAATAGCCAAGCCAAACTATTAGTTATATGCCGTATTAGCAAAGCTGATACTGCAGTGTCAGATCTGTCATTTAATTATCCAGTGTATTCTCAGTATTTGTGTGAGGTCCTTAAGACCTTAGCAGAAGCAATTGGTGAACTGACTTTTACTATTTTATTTATCCAAAAATAATCAACAATTAAAATATGGAATGGTCAGTATTTTAAACACAGGTTGATTCATATTCCAAAGTCAAGGAAGGAAATTTAAATAAATAAACGTCCCAAGCTCCAGACAGTTCTTACTGGGGAAACAGACTAATGAGCAGCATCAGGGAGTCGACATTAGGAAATGGAAATACGTGGTGAATCATGACATGTCTGTCAGCTCCCAACAGTGTAGATCCAATCAGTTGTGGTGAATAAGTGAGATGACTTATTTCTAAAAAAATTATGCTTTGTGAATCAGTTTAGGCATAAGCCCAGAATCTTGCTTTACGGATTGCATTAGCAATATATAGGGAGGGGAAGGTTGTAAAGGGAATAGTAACGAGCATCTTACCCAGATAATACAAGAATTTGAATGTATTTTTGGAACCTGGATTACATAGCAGAGACAGAAGAGGAATATGAGGACCCCTCTCCTTTCTCCCAGTATTTGTATGTACACAGACTTCACCTTTCTGTAATTTGGCATATATCTAACAATAGATTTTACTGCTTTAAGTATGTTTTGCATTGGAAGTACCTTATTGATAAACAACTGTCTCTTTCTTCCTTAAGCACTTAACCTAACCCTATTGAGCTGATAATCCTAAGTGTCTAAAGCTTATTGTGTTATCCAGCATTCAGAAAGAATGATCAGGTATTTATGACTGAAATTCAAATTTATCAGCAGATATCTGTACAGCTTCACTTAAATAGCTATAGTGAAAGCTTGATGGGAACTTAGAGATTAAATGGTTGTGTTTTAGGCTTTATCATATCTGACTTGTCTGCATTTGTTAAGGGAAATTGTTTGGTTTTTGGAGTATAGAATTCGACTCTTTCGAAGCTTCCCTTGCTCACCTATGCATATCCCAGTAAGGAATTGCATGCATGTCAAAGTACCTGTGAGGAGGAAACATGGACGTTTTCTACCTCACAATGAATGCTTTATGTATTTCTCTTCGTGTGTCACTTGAAGGAATATAGTGCTTGATTTCTGTGCACATCTAGCACAAGAGGGCAGCATGATCTGTTTTATCCCTGTCTAGCATTGCAACAGCTTGTTAAAAGGATAATAAAATTTATCTGTTATGTTTTTAGAGATGATATTTGAGTGAAATTTCAGCCTCCCCACGCAACAGTAGCAATGTGGTTCTGTTCAGTTGTCCTCATTATCTGCAAGTATAATATTTTCTGGTAATCTTTTGCAGAGTTAAGTTTTTCAGCCTCATGTGATGCTGAGTTCAGGAACTTTATTGACTTTGTAGTTAGTGGCCGAAAGTCAGATAACTCTATATAGTCTTGCTTTGGTCCCATCAAGGAGACCTTCTTCAGCCATTACTCCTTTTAGTTTTGTTTTTAATATGTTTGTAACATTTCAAAACAATTTTGATTGAAAGCTGGGTAAAAGGGACTGAGATTTCAGCAGCAGTGTCTTGAATTGGGAGTTCCCTCTTTTGAAATTAGTTTCTTATTGATAGTTTGGGAAATCCTGGTTTTGAGAAGGTTCAAGATTTGATTCAAGATTACTTGATTAGCTTGTAAATGAATTGTTCTATTTTGGGATTTGGTGACGTCGATTTCTTTAGAGAAGGTATACTAATGTATAACTGCATCACTTCCAGTAATGCTAGTTTTAGTGGAGATGGTGTGTAATTTTGAATTGCATCGAGTTTAGGAAACTGAAACCTGCTGCTGCTGTGCTGATGGGTGCTGTAAGAATGAATTAATGATATGCTCAGATAAAATAGGCATCCCTTCCTTCCAGAGATCTGTCTAAAATTAAAATGGACCCAGGACCACTACAGAAATGTATATTCTGTATGCATCTAGCTATTTGTTTTTAAAAATTATTGTTTTATTTTTTTTTAATTACATCTCCTCAAACTCTTGGCTCTAATAGGTCCTGGAAGGAGGAGAAATATTTTGGCAGACATGATAGCATTTCTGGCCTTCCTAAAAGTAGAAACCACTAAATCCTATGATGGTTTTCCTCTACCTGTTAAATTAGTAGATTTCTTTTTTTCCCTGCAAATGCTTTATGGAGGCTGTAAATAAACATTGATCCCTTTGGGTGCTTACTCAGACTTTAAGGTTTGACCAGGTTATACAGAGAAATATTCAGTCTTGGCAGCCAGAAGTGACATGCCAAACTAAGAGCTAATAGCAGCATATAAAAGAAGACCCCGAATATTAAAAGATAAAACAAGTGAAAGAAAGTTGTTGTTATAATAAAGAGTTTGTTTTTCTTTAAGGCATAAGATTTTAATTACGGTGTTCATAAATCAAGTGTTGAAACACTTATAATTTGACAGAGAAAGTTCCTTTAAAGGATTAAAAGCATGTTCATCAATGCTCAAGTGCCTGTCTGCATTTTATCTGACAGAAGCATCAAATGGGCAATGTTGTCAGTGTTTAAACCATATAATATTTGCAACAAATATGATATTTCAGCAGTCTGAAAATTACAATGCTGATAATGAGGTTGTTAAATTATACTCTATCAGTTGGATACTGAAACTGTTCTAGTTAGTGTACATTAATGTATGCTTGTTCACACAAGTGATTCTGCTGAACAAGTAGCATGTTTAAACAAGAAATACTGGTCTTCAGCCCTGTGATTTACAGTAGGTAGTGTTTTGGCATATCATGCAGTTAACAAGGCAAAGCTTCATGTTAAAATATTTCGTTTATAGTCTCATTCATCACTGATATAAATATTCAGTAGCAATGCCAGAAAAGGTATTGTATTCCTATTTAACTCAATGACTCAATTGCTTTTTTTTTCGGAAACAAGATCCGTGCTATCTTCCTGATGCAGTTTTCAGATATTTCCTTGTGGTCAAGATGAATTCTGTGGGATTGTGAAAAACTACCGGTTCTTTTGACAGCTTTCATGTTCTCTTAAGCTAATACAGAAAAAAATACATTGTTCTTAAAGCAGCAGAGGCTTTGTTTTTTACTCTCTGTGCCAAGCTCTAAAGCGTGTTCACGTGTGCGCAGGTTTGTTAGTTTATGTTGAAAAGAAGTCCCTATAGGACAACCTTTTGTTACAAAATAAAAACACAAATTCTCTCTTCCGTGTTGGTAATCACTTGCATTTGTTGTTATTAAGATGGCAACACAATAGGTTCCATCAATCACTGAGATCCTTAACAACCGCACAACGTTGTAAATATTATGTTTGGGTGTTTGAGTGGAACAGCTCGTCACTGAAGTAGGTGTGGTAATTAAAACCTGCTAGGTTGCTACATGTGTTTAAAAAAATAAAAGCTTTAATGCTTTTCCATATAACAATGGCGATATGTACTTAAACCTTATCAGGGTGTGATTATTAAATGATATTTTGTGGGAGTTGCTCATTTGCTGTTAGTATTATCACAGCTTTTGTTAAGAGTTTAAATAGTCTTACACTTCCATGTGTTTTATCACCATTATGATTCTGTCAGGAACCTTATAAAGTTGATTGCTATAGGAGTAGTCTTTAAAGTTAGTTAAATAGTACTCTGGAGTTGTGTTTACATTTATTATCTATTAGCATAACTCAATTCAACTCTATCCTATTTTTCTCTACAATAATAATTGAATGAAACTTGGCCGTAAACTGATGAGACAAGCCCATTACATTTTCAGTTCACTGAGTCAGTGCTCGCCCTATTTACGCTTAATACGGGAGATGAAATTAAAAGGTTTATGGAAAAGCTGTTTGTAGGAGGGGACGGGATGTTATTTGATAGGGAAATAGCGTGAAGCTTGTACTGACAACCGCTTCCAAGTGCAGTCTCTTGCTTTCCTGGCACAAGATTTCACGTCCCTTCACAGAGATTTTCCATCTCCTTCACATTGAGATCCCCTGGTGTGGAAAGCAGCCTGCTGCGAAACTCATTTCTGACCATATGCTGACCTGCCCAGATGCTGCAAAGTCTAGTTTTTTTATTTGCTAAAGCAACCATAAGGAGAGCTGCTCTTGCCCCACCTCAGCCAAGCTCAAATGAAGCACCAAGACAGAGAAGCCTAATTAAAAGTATCTACATCAGGAGACAAGCCATTCAGAGACTTGAATTTGGAGGAAAGTAAAAATGGAGTTATGTTTAGTCTTACATAGGTGGTAGACTGTTTGATATTTGTGGCAAGGAGGAAGAACATGTTGACTGGAGACACATGAAAACAGAGGGAGAGACTGCAGTAATACTGACATAAAAAACTGCAAGGGGCTTTAAAGAGGGCCTAGCTGAGATTATGTGGCTGCCAATAATAAGCTTTTGCTTCAGATAATCTGAAGGATGGAGGGGGGTTTGGTTTTCATAATAACTAGTTTAAATATATGCCTTTTTTTGTTATTTTGAATCTGACTACAAACTGTTGGATGCTGCTCTACCTGTTCTGTATAGCGGGGATGTATACCACATGGATAGGGCCTCCACTCTTGCTGTTCATTGATGCCCATTTTGAGTGGAAAATCAGCATTTTTGAGAAATTAGGAAAAACTTTGACATCCGCTTTCATTCGAGCTTGGAAGAAGGCAGAAGCATTTCCCAATAAATGAATTTATAGAAGAGTAGGGCAGGGATAGTGAATAGGGACATGATGAGAGCACCTATGGAGAAGGGAGCCCAGCTTTCCTCCCTCTCTGATCTTGAAGACATGGCTTCCCCATCCCGTGTCAAAGTCCTACACTTCAGGCTTTTGGCTCTTCTGGGCTTTTTCCCATGCCATAACCTTTCATTGCTGTTTCTTGGAGACACACAAACCCAGTTAGACCTCTGTGATGTTTGCAGGAAAAAAACACTTTAAAAAAAATCTGAATGGCTGAAAGAGACAATTACGGAGTAAATCCATTTCATTAGCACTGTTCTGCTTTATGCAGCACAGAAATGTCTCTCCCAGATGATCCTAGGTAATCTGCACGGCAGCTTCTGGGTGAATTAATTAGTCAGGTTTTTTTTCCAGATTGCCAGCATTTTGCAGATTATGCAAGAAGTGAAGATTAGTTTGTGCCTGTGGTGATCTCAGAGAGTGTTTGGAAACAAAAGGCGCTTCTCAATCCAAAATTTAAATTTTAGTGTAGAAAAGAATGGATGTTGTATGTGAATCTGCACCCAGACTAAAAACCAGAGGATGGAAATCAACAGCTTGGGAAGCAGAGGTATTGAATTGAGCTCGACTTGAGTGTGCTGCTCAGTTTAAAAAATACAAGCTCTGTCTAGTGTTAATTACTAAGATATTTGTGAATAGTACAAGACAGCATTGCTTGCTTGCTTCCACTCTGTTTTCCCTAGCTATTCTTTTTTCTCTGTCAGAACCAGTAGGTACATTGTCAGGGGCTTTTTGTTATGTATTCAGGTGAATACATGTGCAGGACCTCCAGCAGGTTTTGATTTCTGATGTAATTTTATGCAAGATAATGCTACATTTGGAGGAGGCAGCACTATGACAAGCTGTAAATGTTGGCAGCTGTCATTCTTAAGACAGCTTTACAAAGTATTTTAAAATAGCATCAAGCATATGAAGAACTTTTTTTTGCTTTATTACTGGACAATAGTCCTTTCATTAGAATAGTAGTATGTAATGGACATTAATTATTGCTGTGGCAATACCAGCCTTTGAGGTAGTTAGCTTCATATTGCAGTTTTGTGGAGATTTGTTTTAATGTTAATGTTAAATTTTGGCTCTTCTTGAAGATTTTCTTAGGTGATTTTCATGTGCCTGTTTTGTTACTATAGCTTTTGATTTGGGCTTGAGCAGAATATTTAGTTGTGGTTGTGGAGTGAGGAGATTTATGAAATGTCTGGAGAAGCTGAGGTTGCTTTAGCCATTACTCACCTAATGCTGAGTAGGAATTTGTACTTACACAACCAGCATGTGAAGCCAGCTGACTCGTATATATATGGAAGAAAGGTGTTGAAGTCTTCGTTCTCAGCTGTTTGGTTCAGAGTAGAAGTGTATTGTATACTAAGGAGGTGGTTTTGTTTTCCTGTTGGACTGCATTAAATATTCACAAATGTGTGTTGACCTGTGTGTATTACAGAATCATAGAATCATTAAGGTTGGAAGGAACCTTAAAGATCATCAAGTTCCAACCCCCCTGCCATGATCAGGGAACCCCACCAGGTTGCACAAAACCTTATCCAACCTGCCCTTAAAAACCTCCAGGGATGGGGCATCAACAACCTCCCTGGGCAACCCATTCCCCTTCCTCATCACCCTCAGAGTGAAGAATTTCTTTGTGATGTCTAACCTAAATCTCCCCTCTCTCAGTTTAAAACCGTTACCCCTTGTCCTATCACTATCTTCTCTGATGAAGAGCCCCTCCCCAGCTTTCCTGTAGGCCCTTTTCAATTACTGGAAGGCTGCTATGAGGTCTCCCTGGAGCCTTCTCTTCTCTAGGCTGAACAGCCCCAACTCTCTCAGCCTGTCTTCATAGCAGAGGTGCTCCAGCCCTTTGATCATCTTGGTGGCCCTTCTCTGGGCCCTCTCTAACAGGTCTGTATCTTTCTGGTGCTGCGGGCACCAGAACTGTACACAGTTACTCCAGGTGGGGGCTGACCAGAGCAGAGTAGAGGGGCAGAATCACCTCCCTGGCCCTGCTGGCCACACTTCTTTTGATGCAGCCCAGGATGCATTTGCTCTCTGGGCTCCAGCACACACTGGCAGCCCATGTCAGTCTTTGTATCTGCTACCACCCCCAAGTCCTTCTCCTCAGAGCTGCTCTCCAGCCATTCTTCCCCCAGCCTGTATTTGTGCCTGGGGTTGTGCTGACCCAGGTGCAGGACCTTGCACTCAGCCTTGTTGAACTACGTGAGGTTGGCACTGACCCACCTCTCCAGCCTGTCAAGGTCCCTCTGGATGGCATCCCTTCCCTCTTGGATGTCAGCCACACCACACAGCTTGGTGTCATCAGCAAACTTGCTGAGGATACATTCAATCCCACTGTCCATGTCTCCAACAAAGATGTTAAACGGCACTGGTCCCAATACTGACCCCTGAGGGACACCACTCGTCACCTGCCTCCATTTGGACATAGAGCCATTGACCACCACTCTCTGGGTGCAGCCATCCAGCCAATCTCTTATTCCCCCATTGGTCCATATATCAAATCCTTGCCTTGTCAGTTTAGAGACCAGGATGTCATGTGGGACAGTGTCAAAGGCTTTGCACAAATCCAGGTAGATGACATCAGTTGCTCTCCCACCAGATTTGTATATAGTTGTAGCATCCCCTCATCCTTCCTCATTTGCCAGTAAAAAAAAGAATTCTGAAGTTGTTAGTGCTCATCAAATTCAAGTTTTCATCATGTGCTACTTGTGCAACATCTGTGACATTTGTAAATTCCAAAGAAGTTT
The DNA here is from genome assembly GCF_000747805.2 of Chaetura pelagica. Classification (NCBI taxonomy): domain Eukaryota; kingdom Metazoa; phylum Chordata; class Aves; order Apodiformes; family Apodidae; genus Chaetura; species Chaetura pelagica. The sequence goes on from NW_009970720.1 coordinate 2,029,644, forward strand.
CCTAATTTCATGGGTTTTCTGTCCACCAGCATGGCCCTTACCAGTTTTTCACCCACTGTGTACCTGAGTTCATCCTCTGCTTTTTGTGTCTGGGAATACCTCTCTTCTGTTTCTCCCAGCTCCTTTTTACTGTCTTCTGCATATGCTTTGCTCTCTTTCAAGCATAAATCTTCACTAGCCTTGTTAGTTCTGGGATACATAGTGCAGAGTAATCTGAAGGTGCGTGGAAAGCTGAGAAGGTGAAGATTCGAATCATGGACATGATTGCTGGCAATTAAAAGGTATAATGGATGAAGGATAGGTGGCCTAATTCTTCTCTTCCTGTTTTCTTTTTATCAGATGATGAGATTTCTCTGTGTGTGGCAAACCTGTTTTTCTCAATGAAGTTATTGTCTGTTTAATATGCAAATGATGCAATGCAGAATATTGCTAATTCGTGTGTAGGCAAGAAAAACCCCTCTGCTTTGTGGTAAGATTCCCTTCATTGGGAATACATGTTCTTTTGTCCCTGCATGTATTCATTTCTCAGCATAATTTCATGTTCATCAGTTTGAACGTTCACAATCCTAAATAGATACAGTTCAGTCTAAATTTTCAGACAAGACTCCTACATCTGTTTTTAAGATGTCATAAGTAATTTCTTAGACAGGAATACTGCTCCCACCCCATCCTTTCTAGGACATGCCCAGAGGACAGTAAGAGTTTATATGCTGGGGCATTTGCTCAGTGTTGTCTTTTTCTTTCTCTCCACTTTTTAATATGAGCATTTAAAGCTGTTAATAAACTTTACATTACCTCATTTATCTCTTCTTCCAGTGCACTTATTTTTTGTTCACCATCTATCACACTGGCCTTTAGAGAGAAGGTGGTGTCCATCTTCACTAAGAGAGATTTGGCTTAGCATCTGAAGTGTTTTATATGCAGTGATCTTCTCATTACATAGCATAATGAACAATTTCAGAAGTTCTGTTGCTATCTGTCACTCGTGTTTGCTTTCTCTTCCCTCCTACTGAAACAGGGGAATATATCTTTAATGCTGGGCAGCTTAATGAAGAACTTTGTATTTTTGTTAGGACCTGTAAAGATGAATAAATCTTTGCATTGGCTAATGAGATAGGAGCCTAAATTTATTTCAATTTACAGAAGGAGAAACTAAAAGCAAACTGAAATGCTGAGGTTCCTTTGCCCGTTCAGACCAGATTAACTGTATGGCACTTTCTTGGTGAAGTTATTGTTAAGTATAAATGGCATCTTTATTATGGGAAGATTATCCTTTCAGTAATAGAAGTTAAGGGTTCAGTGAATAAAATATACAATTTTCTGGCAAAAAATACCCCAAACCAAAACTTCTTCAAATCCATAATTATTTCTCTTTTCTAACCATTTAGGATTCCAGTTTGAGGATTATGTATAATGAGGAATGACCAGGCAAAGAAGGATATTCACAAGAGTTAGCTTAAGCCTAGGTTTACCAAGTATATGATGGAGAGTCAGGCTCTTCCAGGGTGTGACTGAGAGCACCAGTGTAAGGCTTTTGCTCTAAATCTTGCTGGAGAAGAGCTGTCTTTCCTACTCACTGCTGTGTGGGGATTCAAGGTACCTTGCTGTCTGTGCACTGACGGATGGTTGTCTTGAAGTCGTCAGTATTTTGAATTTACCGCTAAATATAAAAGAAAGAAATTAACCATAATTTTAATACTTATTTTTACACATACACAAATATATTAAAACATGTATTAATATATATTCAAAAGCTATGTTCTTTGCCTGATGTTAGTATAGTGCCTCTTATTCCCTTCCTTCATTCTCCAGTCTCCTCTCAGGAGAACAATTCTCCCTCCCCCTAGTCTCAACAACTGGCCAAAAGTAAGCAATTACTCTTAGCCTTCAAGAATGTTTTTGATATTTCCTGACTAAAAAATGATAAAACATTTAAAAGAGCATTTATAATAGTTATCTTTAGTCAGCTAACTTTCCTCTACCATTGGATAAGAAAAGCAAACGCCAAACTTAATGCTCATTTAGGACAAAAGATATCTGCAGAAACCTCTGCAAATTGAAAGCACCAGAATTGTGAAATATAGATGGTTTTAGATTTAGAAGTGTCAATTTTCTATTGAACTAACAATCCAGAGTGAACATTTTTTCCCCAATATTTTCAAGAAAAAACTAGTTATACTAGACTTGTTAAAGTAATAAGAAATATTATCAAAGGAGCACTTTCAAAATAAAACCTAACTGGAGAGAAGAAAATGCCCTGAGGTTTTTATTAAGCTGACAAGTTTTAATATTCCAAATATGTAGCGACAATGATCTTTTTTCATAATTAAGCAATGAGTATGGTTTAATGCTGAATTCAAAGCCATCCACTAAATGCCACTTAAATTTAACCCCCCCAAAAAAAATCCTCAGCACATAAAATGGAAAAAACACTCCCAATGTATTTTTTTTAACTGAGATAAGAAAAAATAAACTGTGCTGCACCTCAATTTAATAACCGTGTTGCTGAGCTACTACCGAAGGCTTAAGGAACAGTGTTTAGAAGTGATTGTTCAGAAATAAATGTTTCTCAAAGATTATGAGAGCTTACAGAGATGATTTTGTTTACCTGCTGAGTGTTTGAGAGTAGAAATGCCCAATCTGACACTTCCCAGAAGTCTTTGTTTGCTTAAAAAATAGAAACATTCCTATAGAAAAATAGGATTTAATTAGTTGTTTTCCCGTATTGACCATGCAATGAAGTAATACAAGTATGTACTTCTAACGGACACGAACATTTTATGAAATGCAAAATCCCCAGTTTCTGAAATGATCTGATTTCAGCTTAAAATGCCGTCCTGTGAGCAGTGCTTAGTTTGTTATTACCTTTGTGCTTTTTTCTGTTGCTTGTTCTTCCTGTGAGCTGCAAGACATTGAAATGCCTACTGACTGCTTTTTGTTAATTCTAAAGTAGCCATGGCAGTGTTTTGAACAGAAATCTTATGCATTTTTCAATTAAAGAGGCAGAAGGAGAACAAATTGGTATTATGTTTCTTGTAAAAGCAGAATCATATATTCATCCTTTGACTCTATCGCGAGGACATGCAGGAATATTATACTGAAAAGTGAACTCCAGCACTAGAAGCAAATGGCATTTGCAAACTTCTTTGTGTTGTATCTAAATGGCTACTAAGTAAATGTGATGACTTTCAGCATGGCAGAAAAAGACTTAAAAGGCCCTTCACACTCCTTAGATTTGATGTACAGCAGTGAGTGGTTCATACTTGTCTTTCATCCCATCTTTAAAGTGGGAAGGGTGGTTCTTTGTAATGGAGCTTGACCAGCAGACAGACAAAACAAATACACTGTTAGGGGAAGTGTGATAGGTACAAGGCTTCTTCCTCAGACCAAATTTGCCTCTTGCTATATGCTTACTTATGCTGTAATACCAAAAGCAATGCAGAAAGGAAGCAGAGCAAGGAAGGCAGTTATTTTGCTTAGTGAATTCCAGACTGTCCTCAAAGGCTCTGATACTTCGATCTAATTTAGTCTTCTGATTTTCTGTTGATTCTTCCAAATGCTTCAGACAAAGCCTCTTTCTTCACAATTGTCAAATTTCATTGAATCTCCAGTCTTGGTGATAGAGCTTAATTGTCAGCAAAATAAGTCTTGGTTTCTGTAAATTGTTTGATCCTCAATTGGTTTAGAAGTAACAATATACTTTCTTTTACAGGGTTTAGATATTGTTTCCATGTGGCATATGGAGCAAAGTTGGACCAACTAAAGAAATTATTTCAATTGTTTTCTGTCAGGAAGGCTTAGACAAAAAGCTTAGTCTCGGATCCTTTAAAGTTCAAGCATCTGCCACTAGGGGCAAAAATTATTTTCCTGTAGGCATTCATCTTTTATTAGAGATTTACTGTGCTGCTTCACTTGGTTGATAATCTAATTTAAACTTCAGAGATGAGTCATACCTCCTCAATGGGATTCACAGCTAGTTTAAATTCTCTGATGTCAGTTCTTCCAGGATCTCTTTTCTGAATATAATGGTCCTTTGGTTGTCTGAACACACTGAGCAGGAAAGAATGTGTCCCATGCAAGCAGTAACACTTCAGAGATACTGTTTTACAACGGCTTTTGTTTTCGACATTTATTTGGGTTTCTAGTTCAGGTAGTTTGTGATGTCTTGACTTGATTTAGGTCCCAAGTGTGGCAGGTAGTCCATTGTGGACAGACTTCTGCAGTTATGAGGTGGTACCTGGCTGAATAAGAAACGTTCTGGAAGGTGGAATAGACCTCTCCACAAGAATCATGTGTTCTACTATAGACTTTTGGTTAACGAGACCAGCATCTACTGTGCCAACTGTGATACAGCAGCTTTCCAGAAAAACACTGGATTATGAAATCATACAAAACCTTGATATCAAGAGACATTTCAGCCTCTTTTCTTTGGAAAAACATAATATACGAACAAATAAATAAGGCCCCACATGTCCAGAAAGTCCCAACAGGTTTTAGAGTGATCCAAACGCCTGAACTTGTTTGTGACCTCTTCCTGAAATCATGACCACTGTATAGCTGGGCATTAAGAACTTCAGGAATTGAATGCTCGTGTTTGGAATGTGAATTGCTATTTAAAGGTTTTCTCTCCAGTGTCAGTCAAGGACAAAATAGACATTCAGAAAGTTAAGAGGCATTGTAAATACCATTCAACTGTGATGAAAAGTTTATTGGATGCTTTTCATAAGCATTCTAAAATTAAGCTACATTTTTCAAACCATCAGCCAACATTTGTTCTCTAAATGTTATAATTAAATATCTACAATGCTAAGTTGTTATTAATTAATACTCTATAATATTAATAGTGGTTGGGTTATTGACACAATTTTGCCTTCTGTGGGTTTTTTTCTTGGCTATGCTTTTGTTTTGTATGTTTTGACAATATATCCACATGTTGATCTAGAATCAAGTTCTGTGCTTGTGCTGTTTCTTGAAGAAGGAAGGAAAAACACAAGATATGTTCCCCTCATATAATTTCATTATTATATAATTTCATTATTTTATTTTTCCCATTTTAATCTTGCCTTATCAGAGGTTTGGCTGATGCCTTTTTTTATATGCAGATTAAGAGCAAAGCAGTTGTTTTAAAACAAACTTTCCCAAAACGTCTGGGATCAGATTATTATCAATGATTATGTACAAAATTTTGTTGTGTTTATTCCAAAGTATAACTTCTACTTTAGGTCCATGAGAGGATTTTATACTGGTTTATATATTAGATATGGATAACTGAAAGATAGGTATTTTTGTCATAGTCTTTTCATTGCTTCTGTAGTTGCCCAGTTCCTTGCAGTCCTGGAACTTCTTTCTTCCCAATATTTCTGGTGTAGTTGCAGCAGAGAAGCTGCAGAGTTTAAAAAAAAAACAAAAACAAAATTGTGGTGAAGATCGATGTCAGAGAGACAAAATGAATGCATAAATAAGTGAACTGTTAGGATTCAAAGAGAGAGAGATTTATTTTGAAGGAAGAAAGGAAACATTTACTGAGAATTCCTCTACCTGAAATCTTAATTGGTCTTGTGAAGTCTTAAGACCCTGTGTGAATGAAATTAAACACACTAATTGGAATATACTCTAAAGACTAAGCCAGCTGTTGCCCCTGCAGTTCTCTAGTTAGCAGAGTGAAATTTTCTCTGGAAGAGCAGTTGAAAGCAAGAAGTAACTGAAATCCTCTGAATTGTTCTCTATAGTTATCTCTCTCAGTAGAAAGAGAGTCTTGCCTCATCTGTCCAAGTATAACCTTGTGAGTAGTCTCTGCGTATCAAATGCTTATGATTTTGCAGTGTGTGCTGGTGCACTTTGCCATCTCCTTTCAGGTGACGGTGGCCTTTTGGCTTCCACAGTTTCAGCTTGGAAACTCTTTCAGTATCTGATCTCTTACTTGCTGTAAGGATTTCTCATGTTTTTTAGCATAAAACACTTTTCCCTTTGCCTTTATTGCTCATTCGTAGTTATTGTATTCCCCTATCTGGCTCTTTTTGTCACTTTCCATATCCAAAACACTCGTGCACTCTTCTAGTGTAAGTGTTGCAGCCACCTTCTGCTCACTTCTGTTCGCACTTGCTTTCTCCCACGCTGTTAAACACTTCCTAGCCTGTGCCTTACCATGGCTCAGGCTTCATACCTTGGGTGTGCTTGGGATGACATTTTCTTCTCTTATTCAAGCATGTTTATTTGTATCCAGAACTTGTGCCATTGTATGGAAAAGGGGAAAGGAAGAAGTAATGTTGAAGGAAGAAGGAGGAGAGGAAACAGGGAGTGGATGTGCAGTGAATGAAGCAGAGGGTGAAGGAGGGGGCATGTGCAAGCAGCCAGTCTGCACAGGGCAAAAATTCAAACCAATATGTACAAAGCTTTCTTGGTATCTAAACTCCCCAGATTTGGCAACTTCTGTGGCTTGTTACTACCAGCTAGTCTTTTGACAGTTCTGTCTTGCAGCTCTTCCCCAGGGCCAGATGGAGAAAAGCCTTTTTTTTTTTTTTTTTTTGACCTTTTGGCCCCAGTGTACTTTGAGGAAGTCTGCCAGGAGGTGTAGAAAGGAATATGGCTTTATTTGAGCATTAGCCCTCTTCCCATGCAAAGCTCTTACTGTTCCTGCACCTGGTAACTGGAGCTGTTGGCACACTTCTCTGTTTTTCCCTCCCTCCATCATCATTTTGCCTGCTTATCTTTCATGCTTACATCTTTGTAACTTCCTGCTCTCTGTGAAGTAAAGTTCGTCCACAAGCTGGCTCTTCTTCATCTTAAAATCATCTCTCAAGATAAAACAGTATCATTGTAACCACAATATGACTATAAACTGACAGTAGTTAAGCATATGGGTGGAGAAACTCATTAATTCCCTGACCCCTTTGTTTTCCCATACTTGAAAAAAAAGGCACACATCTGGTCGTGCAACTTTCTGTTCCAGCTTGCTGCTACATCTTCCCTCTGCTTGTTGTTCCTTTTATAGTCAATTGTGTTGATTTCTCTTAACTGACACAACCAACTCTTCAGGGCAGGGCATGCTGCTGACTACGTGATGGTCCAGCCTGCATCCTTGTGAGGCTTTGCCCTCCCACTTCAGATATACCAGTCCTCTTTTGGGTGTTTCTCTCATGCAAATAACAAATGGCAGCGTTCTCAGGAGTCCCATGTTGTGGGTGGCACTCTTCTATTTTTGCCTGGTTATTTATTTAGGAGGTCATAGTGCTGGATGGCTGTAAATCAGAGTTTCACAGTGAAATCTGCCTTTGAATTGAACAAAGGCAAAATAAATTGTAAATTGTATTAACTTTTGCTTGAGTGACTGTTCCGTGAGGCCATTTTTTTTTGCCTTGATATGTGTGAATTTTTTCTCTGTTTATAGAAAAGCGAAGAAATGTTGCTGTTAGCATTTTTGTGTATCATGCTGTTTCTTATTATTTAAACACATGAAAAAAACAGAGAATTGTAGGATGATGCTAGATTTTTCTTTAATTTTGAGCAATGAAAATGTAAGCATATATTTTAAAAATAATTTAATCTAGCATTCAGCTGTCAAAAAATCTGGGCAGATGAATTTAAGGTGTATTTCTGCATGACCAATCTAAGTTCTTTGGTTTTGATTTACACATTACTAGTGTTTCAGTATAGTCAGCAGCTACTTAATTTGCACCTGCTTACTCCTGGTAAGTTTTTCTTTTTTGTTTTTGAGATGAAACTTTCTAACAATTACCCAGTAGAGGGGGTGCAGTAAATTCAAATGCAGAGCAGTGTAACATTTTACAATGTTTACCATTTGATAATTCAATTATGAAAATATCTTTCTTCGAGTGTAATGAACATAATATACAGTAGAGAAGAGATAATATTTTGTTGTTGGTTTGTTGGTTTTTTTTTTGTTTTGTTTTGTTTTCATTTGAATGTATATTATACCCCATGTTTTCATTTAAGTATTTTTAACTATAGTTTAGGCTGTAAATAAATTATTTTTATTTCCCCCCCCCGGAAGCTGATAGCCCAAAGAAATGCATTGTCAGACTATATCTAGATTCCTTTGGACAGCACTCCTTGCTTGAAGGAAATGCTTGAGATGTGGTTGCCTTCAGCTTTTCTGAGACAAAAGATTTTTTGTCATTTCTCAGGTGAGATTTGTCAGTGGAATTTGGTGCCAATCACAAAACCAAACAAGAGGTGAAGTCATCCCTCCCCCATCATACCCTACAGCCCCCTCCACTGGAAAGGATTCATCCTGTGCTGTGAATTAGGAAAAAAAAAAAGGTGGGGAGGGAGGAATATCTGCATCCAGCTGTAGTCCCTCCCATACTGATTGCTGTAGCCTTCAGGCACTTGCTCATTTTCCTTCTTCTGGTGCCATACTTATTTACTGATTCATCCAAAGGGAGAACAACTTCAGGAGCAGAGAATGAAGGAGGCCTACCACAGATTGCCTCTAGTGGAGCAATTAACGCGCTTGTGGAAGAGGTGGGCAACCCACATTCAGTGCCTGCTCCAGGACTGGTAAAAATAACACATTCCCTTGCATCTCTGCCCAACCTTCACCTCTTGTGGGAGTGCCCTGACCCCTCAGTTGGGCTGTACCTTTATAAACAGGACAATGGGTTTCTCAATATCTTCTTCCTTTGCGGTTTTGGGAATGGTACCTAAGTAGTGAATCTAGTTGTTTCCAAATTTTCTGTGGTTTTGATCTAACGTGGTTTAAAATATCTGAAATTTCAGCAAAGTTTATAATTTTGTGGATGGTGTGACTTTTTTCACACACAGAAATTTTCCAAGGATATGGTTTATTTGCACAGCAAAGTAAATGAGATGCAGTTTCAATTTTCCAACAGTTATGCCAGAATTTCTGTTGAGTTCAGTAGTAATGACATTTAATCTAAGACAGGAAGAAAACATCCACTGAAAATTATCCAGTGTCATCCATTCTGAGTGCTGGATAACCACACTGGTGTTGTTGCAGTGCCTTTTTTTATAGCATGAGCAGTCAATAAGAAGGTATCAGGAATCATTGAATGGGTGTGTAACAAATTAACTTTAGAGGGACACTTTCCTTGCCGAAAAATTCACATTTGCCAGAAGAGGAGAGAAAGAAAAGAAGCTGAAATTGAAAAAAAAAAACAACACAAAAAACCCCCCAAAAAACAAAAACCCAAAAACGATGCAGGCAAAGGAACATGCCAATCAGATGATAAGGGTTTACAAAGGCCAGTGAAGACCTGGGATGCCTCTGCTCTTTGAATTACCCTAAGGCTTTATCCTCAAAGTAGATGGACTAGGAGGAGGCCAGACAGCTTTGCTTGGCTTTCACAGCAACAGTCTGTACAGAATTCCCTTCCCTGATTTCAAAAAAGGAAGAAAATGGATGGACTGTGTCAGAATCATTCTCCTCTTCGGTGTGTGGGAGAGGATCTGAATATATATGATTGGTAAAATACAGGATAATCCTTGTTTTCTGGATGATAAAAGTATCATCCAGATAGCAGTTCCAACGAAAGGTTTCAGGAGGCCAAAGTTTTTACTTTCAGTCATGTCCTACTTGGTTATTGTCACCTTAGATTGGAGTGATGATTGAGCTCTTCTAATTTCAACACCTAAAAAAAAAGAGAAGAAAAACATTAAGAAGAAGCAAATTAAGATTCTTTATCAGTTAGCTGTCTGTAGGAGATGGAATGGTAAGAAAATCAACAAATAAAAGCTGATTTGCAAGAGCTATGTGAGATTCCCACCACCCCATATTTTCTGAAACACAATATTTAAAGCCTTTTCTGAATCTAGCCTTGATAGCATTAATCAGAGGATGGTAGAGGTTGAAAGAGATGTCTGGAGATCTTTTAGTCCAACCCCCCTACTAAAGCAGGTTCACCTGGAGTAGGTTGCACAGGATTATGTTCAGACAGGTTTTAAATGTCTCCAGAGAAGAAGAATCCACAGCTTCATTGGGTAACCTGTTAAATTTCTCTGTCACCCTCAAATAAGTTTTTCCTCACGTTCAGGTGGAATTTCCCGTGTTCCAGTTTGTTCCTCTTGCCCCTTGCCCTGTTGCTGGGCAGTACTGAGAAGAATCTGCTCCCATGGTCTCAACCTTTAGTTATATATAAGTTCTAAGAAGATCCCCTCTCAGTCTTTTCTTCTCCAGGTTAAAGAGACCCAGGTGTCTCAAGCTTTCCTCATAAGAGAGATGCTCTAGTCCCCCAGTCATCTTTGTTGCCCTCTGCTCGACTCTGCAGTAGTTCCTGGTCTTTCTTGTACTGGGTAGCCCAGAACTGGATGCAGTATTTCAGATGTAGCCTCACTAGGGCAGAGTAGAGGGGCAGGATAACCTCCTCTTAATGCAGCCCAGGATGCCATGGGCCTTCTTGGTCACAAAGGCACATTGCTGGCTCATGGTTAACTTGTTGTCCTCCAGGACTCCAAGGTCCTTCTCAGGACAGCCTCCCAAAAAGTCCACCCAGTATTGATGCATGGGGTTCTTCCTCCCATGGTGCAGGACCCTACACTTGCCTTTGTTGAACCTCATTAGGTTCTTCTCTGCCCAGCTCTCCAGCCTGTCCAGGTCACACTGGATGGCAGCACAGCCCTCCAGAGTGTCAGCCACCCCTCCCAGTTTGGTATCATCTGTGAGCTTGCTGAGGGTACTCTGTCCCCTCGTCCAGATCACTGATAAATGTGTTGACCAAGACTTCCCAGTACTGACCCCTGGGGGACACTCATGGCTACAGGCCTAAAACTAGACTGTGCCACTGACCACAAACCTCTGATCTCTGCCATTTAGCTAGTTCTCAGTCCACCTCACTGTTAACTCATCTAACCCACACTGCCTAAGCTTATCTACGAGGAGTTCGTGGCATAGGAAAAAAACTCCTTTTTGTTGTTGGAAAAACCTTACCAGAAAGTTGACCTGTATTTCCGCTTTTGTTTTAATCTTTGTGTTGATGTATATTGAGAAATAACACCAAAAGTAGCTCTGAAATCAGTTTTTCTCCTCTCATGTAAAAATTCCAGCAACAGGATACTCTTTAGATATTTCAGTTCATCCTGATTTGTAATGTTAATTTTCATTCATTGTAAGCCACACCTCCCCTCCTCACAATGATTGGGAAACATTTTCCATTCAAAGTGGATTTATAGCAGACAGGAGAACTAGACTATGTAAGTGCTCATTCAGAAGTGGGTTTGCTTGTGTTTAAATAGTTTAGCAAAGATGTCTTCTTTAATTGTAATTCTAATTATGAAGCAGAGATGTAGCTTTGCACTAAGGTGGTTTCTAGTGGACTGGAAAGCTCAAGAAACAACTGTACAGTAGGATCAATGTAATCATACTAGGTAATGTAGATGTCTCCACCAGCAGTAAAAACAGATATTGATTTGCAAAGAAGCCTGTTCCCCATTCTTCATCATAGTTGTCCTTCTTTCTTTAAATCCTACACTTAGAAATAAGATCAGAGTGTTCACATTTTCTTGTTTCCTAACTTTTTTCCTGTTTGACAGCATTTATATAAAAAGTCCTTTTCAAGTAGTAAATTAATTTGGATAGAAGGCATCCCACCTGAATTCATTACATGCTGGCAGTTTAGATAAATGGATATTAAGATCTCAGCATATTTTGGCCCAGCACTACTGTGCCCATTTGCAAACATTGAAGAAAATGATAATATTCCTTTCAGTTTCAGGCTGCTGAAGAAAAAAAAAAAAAAAGGATAGAATTTCTTATTTATATTTATAGGATGCCTGTGGGGAAGACAGTAATTCTGTATATTGCAGTTTGTGTGGACATGTGGTGCTAAACATATATTAAAAAAAGATAACAGACCTATTGACGTTCCTCTGTAGAAATATGGAAGAAAAGCCAGAGTAGATCAGTAATTGACGGCTGTGCAGGAGATGCATTTCCTGATTTTCTTTCTGAAGAAATATTTCATAAACTTAACATTTCTTTTCAAAGTCAGTAATCCATCTTTAATTATTTTGTTGATTTTAGAGTTGTATTTTACAAGGTTGATGTAATGTCTGCTTCCTGCCAACATTTGATATGGACAATCCACTTTGTGTCGTTGCTTTGATGAGATGGAAGGCTGCTTGGATAGTTGCAGCACTTTTTTATTTTCTTTTTTTTCCCTTTTTTTTGGCGTGTGTGTGTAAACTGAGCTCGGGTGAAGACTTATCAGTCACTGAGTGCCATAGCTTAACAGCAGGTTGTGGGGGGGGAGCTGTCGATTCACACCACTGACAGAATGGGAAACATGTTCAGTGTAGTTAAATTGATGGGCGTTTAAACATACCCAGTTCTGTGTAGTGATTTCTTTTATTCCTACTTTTATTACTTCATATACAATTCCAAGCATAATTTTACGACCATGTATATGTTTAAAATTACGCTGCTTTTATGAGCTGTAATTTGAACTGTTCAAGTGTATGATTTCCCTCTTCAGGGTGGGTGGAAACCTTTCCATACACACGAACCAAGGCGTGGTCTGCTGCAGGGCATCTCACCAGGACCCAACGGGGTGATGACACCCAGCTGTGGTGGCTCTTGCTCTGGCACCCTCGCTCTGATGCTCTGCCACCCTGTGCCTGTGTCAGTAGAGTGTGATGCACGGAGGGATTCTCCTCTCTGGGTCACCTAGGTGGCAGTGAGGTTTGTGCTTTCAGTAAAATCAGTCCCTCTAAATTAAACCAATCTTAGGCTAGAAGAGCATTTCTATGGCACGACTGTCTTCAAGCAAGTGTACAGCCCCAGCTGGGGTTGCTTTCATTTAGTTACATGCGTATGGCTATAGTACCTTCTTAAATTCATTCCTAGAGGTGCAGGTTGTTTTCAGACAGGTTCCTGTGAGTTTGCAAGGAGAAGTGGGAGATAATAATGTTGAATCTTTTACTGTTTCTTCATGGAGGCTCCTCTCTGGGATAGTGTACCTGGCTTCACTGTTGCAGGGTATATAAAGAGATTGTGAATATATTTTTTCCCCTGGTAAATGCAGTGTACTTTTACATGAAAATTGATATTTAGGGCAATTGCAATGAAGGAGTTTAGGTTATTATGCAAAGCATTATTTATGTTGGAGTAAGTCCAGAAGAGGGCCACAAAGATGATCAGAGGGCTGGAGCATGGGCTGGGAGAGTTGGGGTTGTTCAGCCTGGAGGAGAGGTCTTGAGTAGATCTTAGAGCAGCCTTCCAGTACCTCAAGGGGTCTACAGGAAATCTGGGGAGGGGCTTTTTATAAAGGCATGTAGTGATAGGAAATGGGTAATAGCTTTAAACTGGAAGGGGGAAGATTTAGATGAGAAAGAAGTTATTTTCTGTGAGAGTGGTGAGACACTGGAACAGGTTGCAGCAGGAAACTGTGGCTGCCCCTTCCCTGAAGTGTTCAAGGCCAGGTTGGATGAGGCTCTGAGCAACCTGGTCTAGTGGGAGGTGTCCCTGCCCATACAGGGGGGTTGGAACTAGATGATCTTTAAGGACCCTTCCAACCCGAACCATTCTGTCATTCTGTGATAATGATTTATAAATAACATTTACGTATTGAACTAAAGATGTTACAACTAAAATTCCCTGAGTTGAAGGTTAGCTTGATCTCTGAAGGCAAAACAATTCCAGGTGCATGTACCTGTGCATACACAAGCACACACAAGTAGCAAAAGCTTTCTATCCCAAGAAGGTCCTTCTCTCAAAACTTTTTTCTTTCCGAAAGAGGTGAATCAGAAGACTAGAGGAGTAGCAACAAAATGTTCCTGCAATGTGTGATGAAGTCAGTGGGTATAAAGGCTTGATAGACTCTTTGCAGGGTATATAAAGTACATCTCCCCACTTACACATAATTCTTTCAGCGAATGCAGTGGTCAACAAAAAGCATACTAGAAATGCCAAATACATACTGTACTGCTGCTCTTAGGGTCCTCGATATTTGGAATTTAAATTGCCTGACATTAAATGCTGTTGGTGCCATTTGGCTGTTCCAGTGGAGGATCCTAGTTTCTTCTTTAAAAAAAAAGTTCTTTTTGTTTCTGGTGTTTACATCCTAAGTGTTGATTCAGTTTGGATTGTATTTCTTTCATCGTGAAGTATGTATAAACATTTTAAATAGGTGTGGCACACTGTCAAGTGTTTTCATTATTTGGATGATAGGTTTGAACCTCTATTCCAAAGTAGCACTAGGCACCTCCAGAAGCAAAGTGGGTATGTAGCACCTGAATACATTCTGATTCATGCAATTAAAGCAGTTTACAGAGTGAAGAAGAAAAGAATATCGCATACTGAGGTTTTATGTCTCTTTCATGGAGAACAAAAGAGGTTTGATTCTTTCACTTCAAGTTTAGCCTAACTATTGTGTAGTGGAGGAGGTTTAATGAATCATTGTTTGACTTTGATAATGCCAAGTATTTGACCATTAAATAGTCTGAAATGTGTACATAGCACTTTGGTGACAGACCCTTATTTAACTATGATTAATTGGCATTGAATAGTTATTTAATTACTTAGGAAGAAATCTAACAACAGTATGTGTTCTGATTAAGTTATTTGATATAAAAACAAACATAAGACTGTTGAAGAGAGCACGTCCCCTTTTTGCAGCTTGCTACTTGATGCTGTACTTCATGTGGAAGTCTGAGAACAATTAAAACAGCAGAAACTGTTCACAAATTTGGATGCTGTTGTTATATTGGCATACTTAGTTCTTGATTTCCTAAAATACTTTTTTAGTTGTTTCATGACATTTCTTTTGCCTTACACATTTTGAGATTTAGTATTTTCTTTCTGCTTTTAAAGCCCAGACTCAAATTTACAGGGATAAGTAAAGGATGCAAGTATTAAGTGAGCTGAAAATTTTTTGTAAGTTTGGAATATCAGACTAGATCTAAGAATTACTGTCTTATGGTGTGTATCTATATCACAGAAATACTCACAAGGAATTTGGGTTTTTCAGAAGTATAAAATAATTCTGGAAGGTGATGATTATAGCCTGTGCCTTTGGAGGAGAAGGATATTAGTTTTGGAGAGAAAAAAATTTTTATTTTTTTTTTGTGAGTTGTGCAGTTCCTGCCCTTTTAGAATAGCAGGTGCAACTGTTTGTTTAATCTGAAGAACCATCCCCAAAAGTTAGGTTTACAAAGGCTTGTAGAAACTGTAGTGATAAGTAGTTTGTGTCCTGACTCAAAATGGCTACTTTAACTTTCATATCTGGAATGTTTTCTTTTGTATGCTTAATAATGCATAAGCAAGCCACTGATTTACTCTGCTTCCAGTAAGTGGGAACAGTTGTTTCTTCATACCTTGCGAAATAGACCTCATTGTAGACATCCTTATAAATGTAGCAATCACTCTGGATGCAATGTCATGATAGCTATGGGGCATTTTGTGGGTATTTCAAAAGCATAGCACTTGTGCTTGAAGGTGTGTGGCTCTCTCTGGTATATGATGAGGGAACTTGCTTGCTTTAGTGGGTTGCTTCCTTGTAGGACCTGCTGAATAAAATGCCTGTTCAGTTAAGTCCATATGAGCAGGAGCTGAAATACATCTCCGGGCCTGTATTTCCCTTAGGGACACATTCACTGGGGTAATATGGTTGAAAACCAGCAACAACAAAAATTGGGCTAAGGCTTGTGGCTTTGTCGCTTGCTTTTAGCAGTAGAAAGGCATTAATGGTCACTGCATTAATTTTATAAGAGGGAGATTTGAACCTCTTAGAAAAAAGCGAGGTGTTTTCCTATACTTACTGACTTTAGGTGCCTTTTTTTAGAATTACTGTGTGCAAACACTAAATAGCTAGATAGACCAGAAATTACTTTTTTCAATAACTTGATTTTTTTTTTTAAATGAAGTTCTGCTACCAGAGATTTTACCTGAGTGTTTATTTGGGAAGCAGCTGATTGATATCCCCACTATTTAAATGTCTTTGACTGTATCAGGTGGACAGTAAAAGGTTCCAGTTTTCAAGGTTTGTCTTTCTCAAATGCCATTTATTTTGCTGACTTCTATTTTAATACATGTAATTTTAATACATGTAATTTTACAGAATTACTGTATTTACATGTTGAAGGGAATTGGGCAGATTAAAAGATATTTTTGTGTTTTATTGATAACATCAGAATAATTTCCACTTTCCTGGTGGCAGCTCACAGCTCATGTCAAAACACAGTCTGTAGGAACACTGTTATACTTACAACTTCATAAGACAATTGCCAGAAATACAGTTTTGACAATTAATTAGCAGCTTGATTACCTGTGGGAACTTGAATAGTTGGTGGTTAGTGGGTATATGGAGGAGACAGTAAGAGCAGAGGACGTGAGGCCAACTCGAGCTAAGTTTTCCTTCATGACTAGGTTCCTCAAAGAACTTCACTGGAAGTGGCGTTGCTGTGGAGGAGAACATTGCCATAGTTGCTCTTGGTGTGTAGGATGAATGCAAGTATTCTGCAGCTGTCAGTTATATCTAAGTCATCTTTTTACACCCAAAAGTACTGGAGCAGTTCTGTATCATGCTTGCAGCATAAAACTCTCCTTGTCACAACACTGAAACTTTCTCAGAAAAATGACTGGAAATTGTCACAGCCTCCAAAAATTTGCCAAAAAAACCCGCCAAAGCCTAAACTCAAAATCTACAGAATTTCTACTTGAACAACTTCAGTGAGTCATTCATCAATAGAAATGACTCGGAGATGGTGATGGAAATGAGATTAAAATCCCTTTTGACAGAGCATTTTGTAATGGCTTCTCTCCTCCAGCCCTTGAGGCTTTGTCCTTACCATACAAACTCAGAGTAAGCACACTGCTTTTCCAGAAACAAGTTTGAATGTTCTCTTTCACCTGTGGGATGAGTGAGATGGTGGAGGCATTGCTTGATGGAGATGCAAGCGCTGACCTAACTTGCACCGTGGCCGTGGAGAGTAGCCGGCCTGAGTGACCTTGCTGCCTCCTGGCAGTGTTGCATGGGATGGCCTTTGTACAATAGTTTATCCATCAGAAACCACTGCAAATAAAACTTACTTGGGGGTAAGAGGCAAAGGGGGATTTTAAGGCTGAATTAAGGCAGTGTTTGCTCGCTGTGGGAGGAAACCTTTTCCCTTGCGTACAGCTCGGCACTGGTGGATCTCACAGAGGTGCTTGGCACTGTCACCACTCCTTGCTCCGCTCTTCACTCTGTAAATTAAAAAGAAGTCATGCAGGAGGCAGGTGACAGAGCTGGGAACAAATGTTAATACCCTGAGCCAATTCCATTATGTCATCTTGTTTCCCTTATTTGCCTCTCCTGGTCAGGCTGCTAAAGAAGGAAGCATTTCACCTCTTCAAATTATTATATTTTTGCCAGTGAAGTCTTGGTTCATTTGAAAATAACCTGGAATATGATATTTAGGGATATCAAAATGTCTTAGCTACAACACGCATGCAGCATGGGCTTGTTTACTCTTCACAGCCAGTTTTTCTATAAGGAAGTCTCAGGAAATGGAAACTGAAAAAAATTGCCTTGGAGTTTCTTGTGATGTATCTACCCCAGCATGATATAAGTGAAAGGGAACATCCCCAGCTGCCATTCCCAGTAGAAAGAGGTGGTAGAGGTTTTGCTGAGTCTCGTGCTGTTATATACTCTTCCTCTCTGTGTGCAAAACCTAAACATAGGGTGAATTCTGCTGCTGTCTGTCTTAAGTAACTGCCATGGGTAGCCATGTACTGCAGAACAAGCTGTTGGGCCACCAGTGTCTCTCTTTGGAGTCCTGTCCATGGCCTGAGGAGAGGATGTCTTGCATATTGCTTGGTGTGGAACAGAAATTCCTTTTAAAAATAAATGTTATGCAACAAAATTTGTAATTCTGAGAGAGCTGTGAACAGTAAAGAAGAATGATGGATGCTACAGAAGCTACTTCAGTGACTTCTTATCTCTGGAAATACGTCTCAAATGCACTCCATGGAAATTTTAAGCTTAACTACTTTTAGTTTAATGAGCTCCTTTGAAAAGGGGAAAAAAAAAAAAAAAAGTCTTTTGTTGCCAATGCAGTGAATGTGTTTGTACCAGCTAGAAGTAATAATTGAATCAAGATATATGTAGATAAAAAAGCAGTGTGAATGCATGTACGGGCATAACACATCCTTAGAAAAGGCCAGATTCCCATCCTTAACTTAGTTACTTTCCTGGTGAGTAGAGATATTGATTAATAGAGGAAGATACTAATCCACTTATAGATGGCAGCATTGTGATTTTAACTATTAAAGAACACTTGCTATAACTGATTGTTTCACAGAATCACAGAATCTTAGGGGTTGGAAGGAACCTCAAAAGATCATCTAGTCCAACGCCCCTGCCAGAGCAGGATCACCCAGAGCACATCACACAGGAACGTGTCCAGGCAGGTTTTGAATGTCTCCAGAGAAGGAGACTCCACAACCTCTCTGGGCAGCCTGTTCCAGTGCTCTGTCACTCTCACAGTAAAGAAGCTTTTTTTGATGTTTATGTGGAACCTCCTGTGTTCCGGTTTGCACCCATTGCCCCTTGTCCTATCATTGGTCATCACTGAAAAAAGCCTGGCTCCATCCTCCTGACACTCACCCTTAATGTATTTGTAACTATTGATGAGGTTGCCCCTCAGTGTCTTCTCCAAGCTCAAGAGACCCAGCTCCCTCAGCCTTTCCTCATCAGGGAGATGTTCCAATCCCTTAATCATCTTTGTGGCTCTGTGCTGGACTCTTCAAGCAGTTCCCGGTCCTTCTTGAACTGAGGGGCCCAGAACTGGACACAATATTCCAGATGTGGCCTCGCCAAGGCAGAAGAGAGGGGGAGGAGAACCTCTCTTGACCTACTAACCACACTCTAATACAGCCCAGGATGCCATTGGCCTTCTTGACCACAAGGGCACATTGCTGGCTCATGTTAATCCTCCTATCCACCAGAACCCCCAGTTCTCTTTCTCCGAAACTCCTCTCCAGCAGGTCAGCCCCCATCCTGTACTGGTCCATGGGGTTGTTCTTCCCCAGATGCAAGACTATAAACTCGTTTCACTCAAGTAGAACATGGGAACTTGGGAAAATAGTGAAGTGAAATGCTTCACTGACAGCTGATTAAAAGTTGTTTTATTAGCTTTAATGAACATGAATATTGTCGAAATTTTGAATAAGTATAAACGTAGGGCTGCATGAATGCAAATCTGTCTCAGATTTTGTTTCAGAAACGCCCACAATTTGAATTCACGTGTAATAGTGGAGGAGTGGGAACAGAAATATTAAAAAGGATAAGCTAGGTCAACTGTGATCTATCTGGGACATGCATGCACTAGTGAGTTTCAGTCAAGAGTAGGAGCAGATTCTGGCTGATGATACTTGATGAAACTTGCATTAAGTTGTCTGAACTGTAAACCTTTACCTGCACATCTTGAGCATATAAAACGTGTTTCATCTGTTAAATTCTATTGAATTATTGTCTTTGAAGCCCATTTTAATTCTTTTCCTAGCAGTTTAATTCGAGGTTTTATATTTGGGTAAAAGACATTTGTAAAAAAGTATCCTTCGAGTTATATTGCAGTGGTTGTAAAGGATTGTAAACCACCTTCATGGTGGCTTCAAAAAGTGTCTTTTTATCTTTAGATTCCAGCTGTTTCCTTTTAACTGTTACTAAAGTAGTAAAACATGGTGTGTTTAAGATATTTTGATCTTTTCAAGAATTTCATTTATTTTTATTTTTTTCTTCTCCAACTGTGTTTCTGTAGGAAGAATCTTAAATCGTTTCTCCAAAGATATTGGCCACCTGGATGACTTGCTTCCATTGACATTTTTGGACTTTGTGCAGGTAATTTGGTTGCTGCTACATTCTGAATTTGGATTCCTGTGTGCTTTGGTGAAGATCAGCTATTCATCACAGATGTAGCTGAGTTGAATCAAAGTACTTGTTTGTGAAGGAAAGGTGCGGTTGAAATGTAATGTGTCAGTAAAAAGCTAACATGAGTAATAACTGGCAGGTAGGAGTGGCTATACACAGCTTGCTATTATGTCAAGATTTCAGTTCATAGTAGCTACATGCTTGGTAAATTGCTCCTGATTTGCCTCCAAGCAATCTGGCAAGCTTATTGCTGTTATAAGAAATATGTCCATAGTAAAGAAACAATCAACTCACTTGAAAAGATAGCACAGATTAACCTAATTATGTGTCTACTTCCACAAAGAACCAAATGCTTACCACACCATTTTGGATTAAAATAGGTGTGGCTATTTAAAAAGGAAAGATTAGTAGTAATAGGATGAATATAATAGCCTTAATAGGAACAAGTGAAATAAGTTGCTGCAGACAAGAAAGATGGACAAAGCGCTGAGATTTTGGTGGTGATGAAAGGATAAAGGATTATGTATGACATGAAGGTAGTTTTTTCTGTTGTGGCTGCTATTAATCCTTCTTGTAAAAAAGTGCAGAAGGATAAAGCTGCAAAAAAATTGATCGTACTGTATCAAAATAACATGAGTCACAGAGTACACAGCATCATGGAGTCTACAGAAAAAATTTACTTAGTGGATCAGACCAGTTATGCTCAAGTCAGACATGTTTCTTAAGGTGCTATTGCTACTTTTGTTTCGTCTCTTGGAGATAACTTTTTCAGGATCCAAAACTTGTTTTGACTTCTTTAAAAACAAACCAAAGACATTTTGAGTTGGGCAGTTTTGTCATGTTGTTAATGCTGAACTCTTGAAAATAGGGAAAA
This sequence comes from Chaetura pelagica, assembly GCF_000747805.2. NCBI lineage: Eukaryota > Metazoa > Chordata > Aves > Apodiformes > Apodidae > Chaetura > Chaetura pelagica. The sequence goes on from NW_009970720.1 coordinate 2,050,338, forward strand.
AATATTCCAAGGAGTTAGTAAAAATACTTCTTAAAATAAATAAAAGTTGTTTTCCTACAGTGGGGGGTGCTTTGTTCTCCCAGTCCTGGCTTTCACCTGCTGTGGGCTTTGCAATGAGGCTGGAGCCCTTGCCAGAGAAGGGTGATGCAAAGAAGTCATTGAGAAACCTCAGTCTTCTTCATATCTGTGTACGTACGTCTCTTGTTTCCTCCAGGAGAGGGCCTACATTTTCTTAGGTTGTCCTTTTATCCCCAGCATACCTGTAGAAGCTTTTCTTACTGCTCTTTATATCCCTGGTGAGATTTATATTCTGTCTGGGATTTGGCTCTCCTTACCTGATCCCTGTAATCCTCCCAGGGTACCTGCCCTAGCTTCCACCCTCAGTATGATTCCTTCTTAAGTTTGAGCTTTTCTAGGAGCTGCTTGCTCATCCATGCCAACCTCCTGGAGTTTTTTCCTGACTTCCTCTTAAGCGGATGCATTGCCCCTGGGCCTGGAGAAAGTGATGCTTAAATATCAGCCAGCCCTCATGGGCGCCTCTACCCTCCAGGATGTTATCCCATTACACTCTCTCAAGCAGATCCCTATGACACTCTCTCAAGCAGATCCCTCAAGAGGCTGAAATCTTCCCTCCTGAACTCAAAGGTAGTAAGCTTTCTGTGAGCCTTCCTTGCTGCCCTAAGGATTTTGAATGCCATCATTTCATGGTCACTACAACCAGGGCTGCCCTTGAGCTTCTCATCCCTTACTAGCCCTTCCTTGTTGGGGAGAACAAGGTTCAGCATAGCACCCCTTCTTGTTGGTTCCCCAGTTGCTTGGAAAAGGAAGCTGTCATCTGTGTGGTTTAGGTTTGTTTGTGCTTTACAGAGTTGTCCCTCCAACAGATACCAGGGTGGTTGAAGTCCCCCATGAGTACCATGGCTTTTGGATGTGAAGCTGCTCCTGTCTGTCTGTAGAGTGCCTCAGCTATGCTGTCCTCTTGATCAGGCGGCCTTGTAGCAGATCCCCACTGTAATGTTACCTGTGCCTGCCCTCCAATTAATCTTAACCCGTAAGCTCTCATTTGGTTCCTCATCTGTGCCCAGGGAGAGCTCCATGCATTCCAGCTGTCTTTGACATAGAGGGAAACACCCCCACCCCATATTCCCTGCCAGTTCTTCCTAAAGAGTTTATGACCCTCCATTCTGATGCTGCAATCGTAGGAGCCATCCCACCAGGTCTCTGTGATGCCAATAAGATCATGGCCCTGTGGGCAAGCTCACATCTCTTATCTCCTCCTGTTTATTCCCCATGCTTTGTGCATTTGTATAGGAGCATTTCAGCTGGGCCTCCAGTGAAGGTAACTGACCAGCTGGAGGGGCTGGGATTTCATTATGCTGCACTCCAGGTGCTCCCCTGCTGACCTGAACTGCTTCCTTAAGCTCTGGGCATCAATTACTGGTGCCAGAATCACATTGAAATTGATCTGTGTGGGATGAATGGAGGTTCCCTCCCCCCAGCCACATCAGTTTAAAGCCCTCTTCACCAGCCTGGCTAGCATAGTACCAAAGATGCTCTTCCCCTTTTCTGACAGGTGGATCCCATCAGCCCGCAGCAGACCAGGTTTGTCAAAGCTGGTCCCATGATCCAGATATCCAAACCCCTGGCTGGAGCACCAGTCACGTAGCCAGCTGTGGATTTGCTGGATCCAATTGGCCCTGTCTGTCCCCTTCCCTTTGACTGGTAGGAGTTTTTAACTGCTTCTCCCAGGGCCAAATAACCCTTTGTAATACCCTTAACACTGCTGGTGGTTGCATCAGTAGTACCCACATGAAACACCAGGAGCGGGTAATAGTTGGGTGTGCAAGGCTAGGGAGCATCTCAGTGACATCCCTGATGCGAACACCTGGTAGACAGCACACCTCTCTAGAGAGTTGGTCTGGTCTGCAAATGGGTGCCTTTGAGAAGAGAATCACCTACTACTGTCACCCATCACTTTTTCTTGGTTGCACTGATTGTTTTACTTGGAACAGATCAAGCCACCTTATTCTATTCCAACACTGGTGTAGGCTGGTTATTTTCCTCTTCTGTTGTTTGCAGAGGGGTGAACTGGTTCTCCAAGGGCACCTCAGACTTTGAGGGAGGTCCCTTCCTTTTGCTTGTTCATTTAGTTCTTCCTGCTACCTTCCACTCCCCTGCTTCAGTGGCTCCCCTCCTTTCCATGTGTGCTGGTGGGGCTGACTGGGTACAGGCTGCGTGGCAGTGAGTGCACAGATCACACTATCCAGCTTCTTCTCTGCCTCCTTGATACTCTGCAGCTTCCTCACCGTGTCCTGCAGCTCAGCTGTGTGCTGCAGGAGGTCTTTCACTTGCTCACAGCTTTTGCAGGCAGGCTTCTCCCTTACCTCAGGCACAAGAGAACGGGTCCAGGCAGCTTCCACAGCCTGGGATGTGGGGCAATAAGTATGTGCCATTCTTTTTGTCTGGAAGCTCAAGATGTCCCGCAGTCCTTGTGCTCTTAATACAGGATTTACATCCACAAAGTCAAAACTACCTCTTAGTACTCCTTGGCCATTAGACCAGGCACTGCAGAGGGGTTTGTGTTTGCAGATGTTCGTCCCCTTTACATCAGACTGTGCAGTTTTTGTTCCTGCTGCCTGCTGCTCATAGCCAGAGCATACTCTGGGTCTACTGGTCTTGAGATAAAATGATTAATCTTTTTCCCTAGTTCCATACATTTATAATAATGTGGGAGTTGTGTTGCAGCCCACTTGCCTGTTGTTTTTATAGCAAGAAACTGAGTGGGTGTTCTGCATGCCCTGGCATGTGGTCTGCAGGCATGTGGGGTTATCTGAGGATGCAGAATTTGCTGGGAAAATGTTAGAGAAGTCTGTGTAAGCAGAGGGAGGCCTTGTCCATACTTCATCTTGGTAGCAGACCTTGAAGCAAACCATTTTGGGAATTACAGTCTCTTTTCTGAGGGAGCCAACTGGTTACTCCAAAAGAGAGCTAAGGGAGAAGGTGATCTGTACGCACAGCACATACAGAGGACCGAAAGATCTGCTGTTGGATTGGAGAACGTAGTTATTTGGCCAGTTTGTAGATATTTTAGGTGATACATACTTACTAAAATTTAACTGGTCTGGGATGAAAGAATGAAGGCTGTTGTTCTGGGTGTGATTGTTTTCTTCTTTCAAGATCTCAACATAAACTGCATTTTGTAAACATTTCCGCTCATGTTGATTACTCTGTGTTTCTTTTAAATTGGCTGTTGAATAATTTGTCAAATTCTGAAGTATTTCAAGTGAAATGTCAGTTTAACCCAAATACAATACAAATACACTGGGTTGTTTTGCCAATCCTGGACCTAGGGGAATCTGCTGCTTGGGCAAAATGCTGGCCCTGAGTTTGGTCTTCGTGCTACCTGCAGCCTGGCCATGCATCACCCGCCTGGCTCCATATGTGAGCTTCAGTGCTCTTGCCCTGCTCACCTTGTAAAGGGTGCAGTGGAGTTACTGGCAGGGATGGTGTTTTCCTGGAGAAAAAAATCATAGACAAATTTCAACCTTCTACAAACCTCCCCGAAAGGAGGTTGGAGCAAGAAGGGGTTGGTCTCTTCTCCCAGGTTACAAGTGATAGAACAAGGGAAAATGGCCCCAAGTTGCTCCAGGGGAGGTTAGATTGGATATTAGGAAAAATTTGGTCATGGAAAGTGTTGTCAGGCCCTGGCACGGGCTGCCCAGGGCAGGGGTGGAGTCACTTCCCCTGGAGGGATTTCAAAGCTGTGTAGATGTGGTGCTGAGGGACATGGGTTAGTGGTGGCCTTGGCAGTGCTGGGTTTGATGTCCAACGACTTGCTGATTTAAAGGTCTTTTCCAACCAAAATAATTCTGTGAAAAGTTGTCCTTTTCTATAAAATAAAAGATATTTAACTGTCCAGTGCACTGCTGAGATGATACTATGTTTCAAAGCT
>NW_009970720.1:2054304-2062854 GCF_000747805.2 Chaetura pelagica
TAGGGAAAATAAAATTTAGGAATTTATTGTTGATTAATAATGTGTTGCTACCCCTAAGACAAAAGCACTTCTTCTTGGCAGGTTTTCTAAAACTTACTATTCTTGATCAGCAGGCTTGTTGTGTAGTGGATGCCTTTTGAAATTCAATAGCAAAGAGATGATATTTCTGAAAAAGCACAGATTTTTACAAAGGATAAGTGTTATCAATTATGATAGAGATCTTTTGTCGCCTGTTTTGTTTGCAGGTGTCTTTTATAAGACTTCCTATAATCCCTTCAGGAAGAAATATTTTCTCCTTTCTAAAAACAGTATTAGCTAAATATAAAAGCTCTGATCCCAGCCATTGTTGTTGATTCTTTGAGAGACATTTCCCAACATTCATTGTTTAAATGGTTGTCAGGAGGAATCAAGTGAAACTTCATAAACAATGCAGTAACTGGTTCATCTTACTTTGTGTGTAGAAGCATTTCTTGAGCGGATTTGCATTGAAGAAGTGGTCCTTTTTCTGAATTATTGTTAGGATCACTGTGAAGCATTCCACCCTTTTATTATGTTGGCAAGTGAGTGTATAATTTCTGCACAAACAAATACAATGTCATTGGACACCCAAAAACTACAATATGAGCTCATTTTAATACCTATAAGTAAATAAATACTTTAAATCTTCTCATTTCAAGAATTTTGTAATGACACTGAGTACAGCTATTAAAGTAATGCTAAAATTTGGTAATGGTCTTTTTAGAGTCCCTAATGAGATTTATACAGGGCACTACAGTTACAATGAGCATGATTAGTCTAGACAGCTATACTGGATGAAAATTAGTTCCTTGAATGAGAAGACTTGATTTTTTTACATCTTCCATTGAGTCAATGAAGAAACTGTACCTTCTCTTCAAGACAGTGGATAGCTGCCCTGCACTTATTTGTTAGAGCAAGAATAAAAGGTGTGTAACAAGCACAAAAATACTTTATAGACCTTGTGTATTCTTCTGAAAACCTCGCTATATTTTGCAAAACTGCTGCTTTGCAATAGCTCCCCAGGTAGGAACTCTCACTATATTTAAAGTTCCCTACCATCTCTTCTGTCTTTGATTTTACGAAATAGAGCAGCACACCTCTCTTTGGAGAGACTGAGGGCAGGAGGGGCAGTCCTCACTAGAAGGATTTTTTCTTAACTTAAGAGCCTTAACAGCATATGAGATATGTCATGTTAGCGCATGCTAAAGGTTTCATAGAAATTACTGCTTTGTCCACAAGATTTATAAATAAAAAATTAATCTCTTTTGTAAGAGAACGTTCCTGGCAATGTTTGATTACATGGCTGTACTTCTGTTGAACTCTGGGTAGATATGAAGTATAAAAGCTGAAAAGAAACCAAAGGTTAAGTTAGGCACTTCAACTGAGATATCTTTAGTGGTACGTTAACAGTCCAGTTCACAGCTCATTAAAGTAAAAAAATAAACTTTACAGGCCTTATCTTCTGTAATGGATTCTGGCAGGCCTTAAGGTTCCACACTGGCTCTCCTGAAAAATGAAAAAAACGCACAGTTATATGTTCTATATGACACTTGTTATTTTTGCCAAATATGGCACCAAATGTTTTTCTAAAATCAGATAGAAATTCATGTTTGTATGTTCATTCAGATAGTAAAAAAGCTGAATGAACTTGTTTAGTGAAGATGGTGGGGGGTTTTGGTGAGGTTTTTTTAATCGCTTGCCTTAGTACTGTTAGCCTCTTCAGCCTCAGTTCTGCATCTCCCTTTCTTTTTCCCATCCTGACTTACGTAGTTTTTTGCTGGGGTTTTCCAACTAAGTTGCAGTCTCCTCAGGTAAGGGGCTAGTTTTGGGAAGGCCATTACAGTGCATTTGAACTTTCTAAGGGGATTTAAACATCTGCTTCATTTAGAGAGAGATATATATATATATATAATTTACGTCTTTGTTTAATCAGAGGGCAGATGTGACAGCAGCCTCAAGGAGCTACCCAAATGCAAAGAATTGCAGAAATGCTTTACTTAGTTGTTATGAATTTGATCATCCTATAAATAAGTCCAGAGGGACTTAAGGAAGTCATGTGCCATTTAAGATTATTGGGATTTTGTTAGTTAATTTTCTTAGGCTCCTCTGAAAATACCAGCTGATACACTCAGTTGTGTAGCTAAGTGTTGTTCTTCCTTAAACTTTGTGGGAGTACGAGGGTCTGTTGATGTCGACTTCACTGGTAGATGTGGGGATTGTGATTTAAAATGTCATGGTTGAAGTGCATAAGAATGTCTAGCTCAATGCAATACTAATAAAACACACTATAGTAATTTGGGAAAAGGTCAACCAAGGAATAGAAAAAATAATTTCACATAGAAGTATTAGAAATTAAGAATCCAATATTTTTAATAATATTTTAGGCAAATTCGCCCAGATGTGTCTTAGTGGCCAGTATTTTGGATGTTACATTTTTTGAGAGCTCATCAAAGGCTTATTTTTAGGACTTGAATCTCACTTTGACTTGAGATAGGTCTGCAGAGGCTTAATGTCTTCAAACTGTGGCCTTAGGTGATGCAGGATACTGATACAAACTGATAAACTACTTGTTGAAAATTCTATCTCTAAACTGATTAAATACATAGGATGGTGAATATATTTCAGACCTTAGTTTTGATAATTATAACAATAAATTTTAAAAGTTAGATTTTTTCCTGTAGTTTATTGCCCTTTTAAGTCTTCAGTGATCTCGTTACCTGTTAACAGAGTTGCTTTTCTGCTTTGGTTTGTAGTGAATTTGAGTAACTTACTGTGATGGCCCCTTCGTTTTGATTTCTTACCCTACATTGGATTTGGGGTAAAAAAAAATAAAAAAAAAATCTGTTTTGTTTCTGGAGAACACTGTGAACATGTGAACTATCTGCAGCTGCCCTTAGAGAAGGGCAGTGATTTATTGAGGAAAACTGAATTGCAAAACCTTTTTCCTCCCCAAAATCAACAGCTTGACTGAGTTTAAATAAGTGACTTTTCATATCCTTTCATCACACACAAAGACCTAATCCTGGCACTACTTGAGCCACCAATGTAGGCTGTGACTGAGACCACCACTGAATGTGCCATTCCCTTCTAACTACACACAAAACACATTGACTGCAGCTTTATGAAGTGAAAATGCTGAAGAAAAGGAAAATGTGAAGGAGGTGTCCACAGTAATTTCTTTTAAAAAAAAAAAAGGGAAAAAAAAGAAAGGAAAAAAAAAAAAAGCTGCTGCATCTGGATATTAGGAACAAAAAGTGCCTCAGAGTGGAATAATAGCTTGGGTCACTTGCTTTCGTATGTGCACAAGAGTGGAACTGCTGTTCCTTGTTTCAGTACCACTGACCCCTGCATTTTATTGTTTGAAGATGTCAGGGAGAGTGTGTAGAAGGAATTCCAGGATCTTTTAGTTTAACAATGACGTTGTTACTTTGTGATTTCTCTGAGAGGTGGTGTTCTAGGGGCATTGTTGTGTGGGTTTTTTCCAGTTTATTCTATTTTTGTTCATGAAAGAATAGTTCCTTCTGTGTTTTTACATGTGTGCATTTCAATTATGATTATAAATATGTTGTGAGAAAATAACCAGTGGTGGGATCTATGTTAGATGTCAGCATGACCTCTTTAGCCCGATACCTAGAGCAGACCTGTATCTTGGAGACACCTTTTGCTGAATCTTGGTGGTTTTACTTGATAATTAGATCACATGATTCTGCAGTTGTGCTGAGGTTCAGATGAAAAATAAATAGATTTTAAAAACCAGTTGCCTGGTGGCACTTGACTGCTGAAATCTCACTGAACCTTTTCTCTGTGGAACTGGTCTTATAATGGTACGTTCCCAACGTCCCCATAGTGCATCTTGCTAATGCATAATGAAAGACCAATTAAAATGTGAAGAAAAATAATAGAGGTATATGATTTTTTATTGGTTACTTTGGAGCTCTAATTTCAGAAAAGGTTAGAATTATCATTATGATAAAGTAATTTTTTTGCATAGTCATTTGATACCTGCATGTGCTTTCAGTTTTGCTTTTTTCTTTGAAATCAAAAGAAGTTATACACTGTGTTGTTAAACCAACCTACCAGCCAAAAAGCTTTCCATCCTGCTTGTCTGGTCATTATCATCCCACCCTCTCCCTCCCACCAAAAAAATGAAAGGAGTGGGAGATAGAGGAGGAAGAGGAGGTTTGGGTTGCACTTGCGTCTCCAAGAGCAAAATGCAGGAGCTGTGAGTTTAGCACAGACACTTGTCTAAATCATGCAGTTCTTTATTGACCTTTCATTCCTCTGTCCTTCTGTGCCTTGGTTGTTAAATCTGAGTAGCCAATTAGTCTTCTTGATGGTGACCAGCAGTGGAGATAATCTATGCCAGAGCTGTTGCTGGTCTTTACTCTGTATCTGTCATCCCATTCCTTTGAATGTAAGGATGAGTGTCTTGCATCATACAGCCTGTGTATTTACTCAGGTTGTTGGTATGTGTATGGGATAAAACATGTGGAGTCACTGCTGATAGGTGGATTCCTGTTTACATGGACTTCTGCTTTCTAGGGAAGGCTAAAGGCCTGTTCTCACTATGGCAGTCATGTAATCCAGTACAATCCTTTCCCATAGCCCTTCTCTTTTTTCTATTTGCATTTGTGTGTAGACTTTTTATAAGAATTTGTAGATGTGTTGCTTTCCACGTATTAGTGTCAAGGCAACCAATATCACTGCAGTAACAAAACTAATTAGTGTGAAAACATGACATAACTTTTTAAATATTTTAGGATTTGTATTTACTTGCTGTTAATAAAAGCTGAAAATGTAACCTGTTATCTAAAATGGGAAAACAGATAAAATTATATTGAAAAATGTTCTTTCATTACCTTTTTGTCATCTTCATTCCTGGGGTTTCCTTTTCTGCTTGCCTGGTTTTGTTTTTCTTAATATTTTTTCTTTTCATTTTTATACCCCTCTATTTATATAGTAAATATGTAGATATTAGTTTTGCTAGTGTGCTGTTCCTTCCATTTATCTAGGAAATGTGAAATGCTGCTGCTTCAAATATAGTACTCAAAAAAAACAAAGCTAGCTTTCACTTAGTGGAATTTGTGTCTTTTGTATTTCTTTGTCCCGAGCATGTGAGCATCATGAGATGAAGTCTTCCTCTTCTCTAACGTTTTGAACAGGTTGTGGCTTAGTGGTAGGAAGACGAAATTGTAGTTGTTCTTGCAGTATTTTGGTATGTCCGATTGAAACCTGTAAATGCAAAATTTCAACTGGATGTAAATCTGTTTCTCTGTTTTCTACATCAGATGACTTAAAATATATTTTCAGCTACTAGAAAACAGGATAGTTGAGTGGAAGTCCAGTGATGTCTCCCAGTTCTTTTGGTTAAGGTGAAATTTGTAAAAGTTGGAGAGAAAATCCGTTTATCTGAGGCTCTTTGTATCTGTTGAAAGGTATTTTCTTGTTTGCTTTTCTTACTGTGAAAGAGGGCAAAGAAATATTCTGATGTAAGCGAACTTAACATCCTGCGCTTTTCTCCTTTTCTTTTTGGTTCAGCTTTTTATATATAGTATTTCTGCTTTTGGTGCCAGAGTGGGATTTTTATTACTATTTATAGGCATTTACCTGACTCTTTTTAAGCATCATTGCAGCTCAAACTGATTATTATTTTTAAGACTTCTGAAGATTATTAACATCTCTAACACTTCACAGTAGCTAGAAATCTTTTAATTCTGCTGTCTGTCAGAGTGTAGCAATCCAGTTGCAAATGGTGATAAGTATAAATCTTCCAGATTGCCTTAAACTACTGATATACTATAGATAGGACAATGTGTGCTTGCAAACAAATTAGGATTTCACTGTTTGGCAAAAGGACTGGAGATTTCTCTTTTGATTCATGAGGGAAGGAGAAATTTGGAGGTAATTTGAATTAATAAGCCATATAGCTGCTGTGTGTATGTGTTAAATTATTATGCATCTTTATGCCCAAAACAAACATGTGGAACAAGGAATTATCTTTAGCAAAAAAAGACTGCATCTCATAGAAATGTGCTTCCAGGGTTATGTGTGCATCTCATGTGGAACATAACTTTTTTTCTTGCTGAAGCTGATACTGTGGCTGCCTGATGAACTCTGCGACTGATTTGAAAAGTCCAGACAAGTTTGTTCCTCAAAAGGTAGAGGCTGCAGCGTGGCACTTTCATACAGCAAAAAATGAGAATTCAGCTGGGAGCTGAACGTCACATGTCTTTGGGAAGCTTATACCTCTTTGTGTTACATCTGCTTTAGAGGCTAGTTTTGTATCATTTTGAAAAATTGATTCATTTGGATTACACTCTTGATACAGTAAAAATGTGTGTTAAGAAGGGCTTTTTGAAAAGTTTAATAATAGCTATTCCTGCCCTGCAGAAGAACAGAATGCTGAGCGATTCCAGTTTCTTCCAAAATCATGTCCTTAAACCTTTTTTCTATCTGTTTTTCTTACTGTGTTCTGGAATCAGTCTAATGCAGAGCTCTCTTACTATGGAAGTCACTTACGTGCTAAAATAATGGCTTTCTATCTTCCCTTCTAACATGGACAATGTGCTGCCTTTGATACCCGATTCAGCAGTCTCTCCTTCTGTTAAGTATGACATAATACTGAGAAAAACAGTTTTTCATTTCTCTCACTACAAGTCTAGATTTTGGGGTCAGCCCTGGTATCAGTTACTTTCTCTGCTGTGTCTTTGGTTTGTGATAAATACATTTCAGAAAAGTTCTCCTGTTGGTCTTGGAGCATATTTGTAGCAGAATTCACTTACCACAGTAAATAATGTTTGTACTCTGCCAAGGAGGTTTCATTTTAGTTCTTTAGATGCTACTAGGTTCTGTACTTGCAGAAAATGCCTGAACTAGGTGAAACTTGATGGTGAGAGCCTGGTGCTGATAAGTTAAAATACAGTTGCAGAAAGCATCAGGCCACTATTACCCTTCCTGGAGCTGAGTGATCACTGAACAGCATGTAGTACTGAAGAATTCTGAGTCTAGAGTTTTAACAGGAAGGTAGTCTTTTATAGCCCTATCAGAGGGGCAAAGCTTTGGGAGTTGGGAAGAAAACCTAGAGACAGGCTAGAAAGCATATTTTGCGTATCTGCTATGTACGAATGCAACCAGAAAAGAACAGAAAGTAGTTTTATTTCTTAGGATAACTGGTGCTGTACTCCTTGTATTTTTCATAATTTTCATGTAGCTGGGGAAGAAGGGCCACTGTGGAAAATGCTTACAGAAATATGCTTAGTACATCATTCAACCTAAAAATAAATATATGAACAAGAACAAACATTAAAATGCTTAAAAGCTTGTAATTGATGTTTGGTTGAAGAGCTGTTTTACTGAAGAACTGATAACTCTCTTTAACAGAAGAGCCCACAGTTCAAATGTAGCACAAAGCTTTTAAAATTGTTGAAAGACCCAGAATTGACTTCTGGCAAAACAATTGGGCTTGGCTGAGCAGAAAAGGTCATGCAGTTGAAAATAAGGTGTTCTTGGGGAGGGTGGGGACTGCTTTGCCTACATGGCCATGAAGAATAAGAGGCCTGAGGCAGGGAAGTCCATCTGTATAGCTCAAGGAGAGAGTTTGCAAAATTGGCACATATGGGGCAGGAGCATTTGTGGTAAGCAAGATTTTGCTAGGCATTTGGAAGAACTGGGAAAAACTGTGTACCACATGAACAAAATAATATCATAGAATCACAGAGGAACCTTTAAGATCATCCAGTTTCATCTTCCCTTCTATGGGCAGGGACACTTCTCATTAGACCAAGTTACTCAAAGCCTGTTCCAGTGTCTCACCACTCTCAAAGGGAAGTATTTCTTCTTAATGTCTAATCTAAATCTACCCTTATCCAGTTTGAAGCTGTTCCCCCTTCTTCTGTTGATACCTGTCCTTGTAAAAAGCCCCTCCTCAGCTTTCCTGTAGCCCCTTCAAGTACTGGAAGACCAGTGTAAGGTCTCCCCAGAGTCTTCTCCAGGCTGAACCACTCCAGCTCTCTCAGGCTGTCTTCATAGGAGAGGTTCTCCAGCCATCTGATCATCTTTGTGGCCCTTGGTGCAAGAGCTCCTTGTCCTTCATGTGATGAGGGCTCCAGAACTGGACACAGGACTCCAGGTGGGGTCTCACAATAGCCGAGTAGAGGGGGAGAATCACCTCCCTTGAACTGCAGGCCATGATTTTTTTGATGCAGCCCAGGACATGGTTGGCTTTCTGGGCTGCAGGTGCGCATTGCTGGCTCACATTGAGCTTCTCATCCACCAACAGCCCCAAATTCTTTTCTTGAGGGCTGTTCTAAATCTGTTCTCTACCCAGCCTGTATTTGTGCCTGGGGTTGCTCTGACCCAGATGCAGGACCTTGCACTTGATCTTATTGAACTTCATGAGGTTGGCATGGCCTTACCTGTCAAGGTGCCTCTGGATGGCATCCCTTCCCTCCAGCATGCTGACCTCACCACACAGCTCGGTGATGTCAGCCAACTTGCTGAAGGTGCACTCACTCCCACTGTCCCTGTCCCCAG
>NW_009970720.1:2062892-2084188 GCF_000747805.2 Chaetura pelagica
CAGGAATGCTGGACGATATTTTAGCAAATAATTTAATTGACTAGACCATAAGAACACTTAAATAATGCCGTGCAGGGTAACAGCAGTGGTCTGTTTAGGCCAGTGGTCTTTGCCCAGCCATAGCAGTAGGAGATGCTGTTTGAGTAGAGCATGAGGGCCTAGATACTTTCTGTGGAACATTTCCTTTTAGGTACCTCACCATTCAAAGTTTTGTACTGGAGGTGTCAAGAGGCCTATCCCTTCCCAGTCCTTTTACAATCAAGTTTTTTGCTTAATTTTTATCATGCTTGTAAGATCTGCCTCTTGCAATCCGATGGCATGAAAGCGGTAAGTTATTAGTTAATGTTTTTAATTAAGTTATCTGTATAAGTGCCCCTTCTGATGGGAGGAAGGCAGTAATTATCACTGAAAGAAAAACTGCTTTTAGAAGAATTATAAGTAGGATTAGTCTGAGGATGAGTATTAGTTCATCAGCCTCTGCTGATAAAGTACTAAACATGAGTGAAGAACAAAGTAGGAAGTAGTCCATTTGTAGAAGTGCTAAAAAGAAAAGTATCCATTATTGAATCAAATGTTTACATTTTGTCAGGGTGTTTGCTCAGTTGGGCTGTCTTGGGCTTATATAGCTGGGGAGAAGTTTTGGAAATGGCTTCTAAGATACTGGAGTGGCGCAGAAATGGTGAAGCCATTCTTTATTTTCTTTTAAAAATAACTTTTTTTGGCAGCAGGGACTGATGCAAAAGATAGAAAAATACTCTGGGAGTCTTCAAGGAGGTGGAACAGCCAACAAAGTGACCGCACTGGGCAACGGTGGGGCATGTTGGCATCCTTGTTTACATACAGATCTCAAAATGTCTTTAAGTTACTATAATGGAAAGGGATGCTTTCCATTACCTGAGAAGAGGAGTGACTTTGGGGTGGCTGGCTGCTGCCAGACATTTTTTTGTATTGTCTCAGACAGGTTCTGGCAAGAGCTGTTGAGAAAACAAAGCGCGTGTGTGCATGTTCTGTGCTCTCTCTGATTAATACTGCTTCCTCAAGCCATTGTGTCAAATTGTGCTTGGCATCTGAGGTGTCCCACAGGAAGATGTAAAATATTTGTCATGGTACAAAGATGACTATATTTTATGTGTGTAAGTTTTTGTGTATGTGCATTTTTTTTTCCTGGGAAGAAGAACAGTGTAAGAATATAGCAAGGGATTGTGGATGTTTACAGGAGAAGGTGACAAACCCAGCACTGCTGAACAACAAAACGTATTAATTTCTTATGTAATTTTTATAGGGAGGTAGAATAAAGCTGTAACTCCCTATTAACTTCAAGAGTAGGACCTCTCAGTTCTATGTATCTTATATATATATATACTACCACCTCGATGAGAAGCTCGACATGGGCTGCCAGTGTGCACTCGCAGCCCAGAGAGCAACTGCATCCTGGGCTGCATCAAAAGGGTGGCCAGCAGGGCCAGGGAGGTGATTCTGCTCCTCTACTCTGCTCTGGTCAGACCCCACCTGGAATACTGTGTACAGTTCTGGTGCCCTCAGCACCAGAAAGATACAGACCTGTTAGAGAGGGCCCAGAGAAGGGCCACCAAGATGATCACAAGGCTGGAGCACCTCTGCTATGAAGACAGGCTGAGAGAGTTGGGGCTGTTCAGCCTAGAGAAGAGAAGGCTCCAGGGAGACCTCATAGCAGCCTTCCAGTACTTGAAGGGGCTACAGGAAAGCTAAGGAGGGGCTCTTCGTCAGAGAAGATAGTGACAGGACAAGGGGGAATGGGTTTAAACTGAGAGAGGGGAGATTTAGGGTAGACATCACAAAGAAATTCTTCACTCTGAGGGTGATGAGGAAGGGGAATGGGTTGCCCAGGGAGGTTGTTGATGCCCCATCCCTGGAGGTTTTTAAGGAATGGTTGGATGAGGTTTTGTGCAACCTGGTCTAGTGGTAGGATTCCCAGCTCATGGCAGGGGGGGTTGGAACTTGATGATCTTTAAGGTTCCTTCTAACCTTAATGATTCTATGAATATATATAGATACTCATTGCCAAGTTGTGCCTTGCTGCCCAAATCACTGAGAAGACTTTAATGCAGAAGTGCCATGGGGCATAAGGTCCACTAGAAGAAAAGCATTTGAAAATATCAAATTGAAGATCCTCGTGAAGCTTTTACTGCTTATAAATAGAAAAATATGCTGTTCACAAACATTTAGAAGCGTGAGTGTTGGCTCTGACAGTATTGTGTTCCATATGCAGTGGGTAGGAACAGGAGCTGCATGTAGAGATAGGTAAGAAAGTAGAGGCCATAGATACAGTTGTGATAAAAGCTTGTCTTATTAGTGGAAAATGTGTTAGCTGGAAGGAACTTATGACCATTTCCAAAGGGCCATAGCAACTAACTTCTTAAGTAAGTGAAGATAATTGGTTATGAAAAGGAAAATAACCTCTCTATAATGCCGGAATGTAATACAGAGTTTTAAAATACAAGTATTTTGAGTGTCTGGCAGAATCAGAAAGTTCAGGGCTTGAGAATACATCTGTTTCTAAAGCATCAATACTTGGAAGTCTCAATTGAGGTTTTTGAGAGCTGCTATTAGGATCAAGACCTGCAGAAGATAGTTAAGCCTCTTGGCCCAGGGTGCCCAGAATGCCTGTTTCTAGCCCTTGTTGTAGGGCAAGAGATTAGTGACCATATGCTGCTTAAATACAACAGAATGGTAGCAGTGCCAATGTATTAAAGAAAACACCCTTTTTATTATAAGGTCACTTGTTAAAGAACAATTGGACACAGTTCTCTATGATCTCAAACAAATATTAAGGCTTCCCACTTAATGCCAAAATGCATGCCAACTCGAATGAGTGAGCATGTTGGTGGCATAGAAAAAATTTGCCCTGAGGAGCTAAGTGTATGCTTACAAAAACAATGATCCTGAAATACTATCTTATAGAGAAAAGAACAAATAAAAGGTGCTAGCATTAAGGATGTGATTGGGAATTTTGAGTACCTTTTTGTGGAATATATGACAGATCTGTTCCCCTGTTTGCAGTGACATACGGATTTAGTCAGGTAACTTCTTGACCACTAATAGCAAGTAGCAGGATTCAGAGGAGGAGAGGGTATATCACAGAAGATGAGCTTGCCGTTTTTTAAGCTTTTAGAGCTGGCACTATTTAGTTCTTAGCTGTTTCTTGACTCTTTTCTTTCACTCAGTTTATCCAAAATGGCAATTTTCATTTTTTTCCCTGACTGAGTATTGTTTTCTCCTTTCAGTGCTTTAATTGTCTTGTCTGTATATCCTCAGTTTACTCAAGGATGCACATTTTCCTAAAACTGAATTAATACTAAGAGCTGTCATTCCTGTCAAAGATTGCTGTCAATGGCTGCTTCAGAAAAGGGCCACATCTGAAATGTCTTTTAAATATTGGAGTTATGTGCAACACTCTTTTTCTGTACTCATAAGTCTTTGTTGCTTTTTCTCCTGAGACAAATCTGTTCCTAAAAATTTGATGCAAGTAATAGTATAAACAGCTGTATGTGGTTCTTTTTAACCAGTTCTGAAAAAAAAAACCAACCGTGAATTTTATTTAAAAGGTAGTTTAAAGGCAAGACTGCAGATTTAAACTCTGCCACTTTAAATGAATAAAACAAAGTAGGACTATTTATGTACTGGGATTACAGTGTAAAGGTGATATTTTTCTATTTGTAGGTTTCCTGCTTTTTTAGTCATAAAGGAGAAAAATGCAGAAAATCTGTGATGTGGTTTGAAATGCTGAGCTGGATGCAGCTGGCCCAAGTGAAGTGTTTATCACTCTCATCTGCTCAGTCATTGCAGTGTCTCTTCCCCAGGGAAGCCTGTCCTCTGGTGTGCCAGCGTAACCAGCCGCCTGTGCAGTTGTGTTTTAACAGAGCTGTGGGACAGTCAGTCCAAACAGTCTGGTTTGAAAAAGCATGTTAAAAAAAAAAAGTGTCCAAGGAAAATGTCAGAACTGGATTAGGGATTGATTGTGCGTGCAGTTTTTTGGCAGAGCCAACGAGGAAATAATTTGAGGGAGAGGGAGGGGAAGAGCAGGAAGGGTGATGCCAAGCAAGTATGAACAGAGTGGAGTTTTGTAGTTTCTTGACCTGGCTTTACTTCAGACAGTACAGCCTGACTCAGGGTGCCATAAGTTAATGCAGTTGAGTTTGCAAACTTGAAATCTAGAATATGCAGGATATGCACCATTGCTATTACTAAATTAGTATAGCTTCCTGGCAGTGTCCGTGGGCTAATGTAATCATTGGGAATGCATATTGGGGTCCAAGGAGCAGGAATTTGGGGGGTAGATGTGTTTGACTTCTGCTTAAATATTGGTAAAGCTGTTCCTGGAACATGACAGTTCTTGGGTGCACTTTGACTGCAGATTCAGTTGTCAAAATTTGTGTGTCTTGTTGGGCTTTAGATGCTTTGCTTTGCTGTAGTCAGAGAGCATCTAGTCAGTGCAGTTAGGGGACTCCTGAGTATTGACTTAAAGGATACCTGAATGACTTTCTGAACTCATCTGAACAGATGGGAACTTTGCTATGTAGGTCACATGTAGACTCCCACATTTAAGGTTCTGAGTCTCAAATCTCATCCTTTGGGCTCCACTCCTTCCTACCAGGTTACCAGCTCCAAGTCCAGACTGGTGTGTTTCCTGTGGTAGTAGCTGCTATATCATAGCTGTCAAACCCAGGTGGGCATCACACATCACACCAGGCACCTTGACAGACACAGTACTGCACACTACCCCTTATGCATACATTTTATAAGACATGTTGAAATAAATTGTAAGGTAGATTAAAAAAAGAAAAGAAAAATGGAAGACCTCAAAGATCTGACAGGTGTTTCATGAGAGAGCTGACAAAGGCAATCAATAGGTACTTTCATGAGGAGATAAAGGACTTTAGGAAGTGAGGGTACCTACCCACTGGAACAAAACACTGGCAGACCTGAAGGGTTCAAAACATCTCTCTGTGAAGGCTGTGTGCCTCTTTCAAAGAAGTACTTAGCCAAAGGTGAAGTATTGAGCTCAAGGCATAACTGATAGAAAATGGCAGTGTTTTATAGGATGGAAGGGTAGACATTCTCATGAGACATCTTGAAATCTCTGAATTTTGCTTTTGCATTTTTGTCTTGTCAACTTTATTAAATTACTTCAAATGGCTTGCAACTTGTCATAAGTTGTGTAACATTCTGTAAACGGTATAATTTCTGCAAGAAAAGGAAGAAGCTTGTGATTTTTGTATGGCTGACAGCATGGAATTTCCATGTTTTTCCAGGTTTTTATTGTTTTTTCTTTACTTCGCATTACATGCTTTTCTACTGTGTGGTTGTGGTACGGAAATACCTTGCTCTTCCTACAGCAAGACCAGTTTGAGATAGAAACTCCAGGATATCACTCTCAGCACATATAAGAACTGCAAATATGTAGGTCATCAGAAGATGACAGGAAAGCATGTTTCGCAAGTGAATGTGCTGATCAGAGCGTTCACTTCCCCAGAGGGCTGTAGGAGGGTATATTTGCTCTAGTGAGACAGTAATACAGAGGATTTCCTGAGGAAAAATAAGTCACAGTGAATGGAGTGACTGACCAAAGCCTGAGGGAAGTCTCTCAGAACTCTTGCAAGCAAGAGGGTAATTTCGAGAGAAACACGTGCTTTTCTATACTCTAGGAATAGAGTATGTGCAGTCTGGGAGTGGGAGATTCTTCTTTCTCCAGGGAAACTGAAACAAATTTGAAGGTGCATCTTGAACAATATGGCTCCATTTGAACACAAATTAGATTTCTCCATCCAGGTCTTTTCAGACTTCGTAACCTGAGTACCTGCTGTCTTTTGTGTAACGTGGTCTTGCTTCCAATACTGTGCAGATAGCTATAAAATACCATTATTCAAACCCTATTTTTTTCTAATTTAGCTATTGTTTTCTGCATGGTCATTACAGAAGACTTTTAAATGCTAAAATTACGAAAAATGGTAAAAGGTGCTGATTTTTGTAGGCCGCGTTTCTTTATGCAGGGAAGTCTTGCATGCTTGAAATTTTCAGTTGTAGGCTGATTCTGCTAGACAAGGTGTAAATATCCAGTCCTGAGCATTTCTTGCTGTTCAAATTGAAGTGCTTGTCTCCTGAGAGGAAAGCAGTCAGACTGCTTGTGTTGTCGTTTATCTCAGCCTACTGATTATCTTCGGTTATTCATGCATGCAGTGAATCTGCTAGAAGTTGGGGCAGTGTCCAGCTGAAGAGGTTAGTTGTCTCTTGTGAAACTCAGGAACTAAAGCCTTTGCCTTACCTCACGTGGTAACTAGATGATTACAGTCTGCAAATGCTTGTGTCTGGCTTTCAGACTACTTCATTAAGAATTAATTTATATGCAAGTTTGGTTTTCCAAAAAAACAACACACATGACTGATCCACCCTATCATAAATTTTTTTAATGATAAGGTGGTGCAGGCTCATCTAAAATTCCTTCCAAAGGCGGTGTCAGATTTTACTTTAGTCATCCTAACCATCTTTTCCTTCCCTGTATTTTTGCCGTAGCAAGGCTTTGTTTACATGAGCTCGATCCTAATAGTTCTGCTCCCACTCCCACCAGCACTTTGCAAAATGTTATGATTATCATCACTGAAATTTCAGTTTGGCTTTTTCAATTTTTATTAAGAAACATTTATTTTCCTTGTAATTCTTTTGGTGGAAGCACCTTTTCTCAGTGTTTCTCTTCAGGTTTCCAGCTGATGATATGAGGAGGCAGAAATATTTCAGAGACTGCTTTTTAGTGACTGTCTAGGGAGGTGAGGGAGGGAGAATGGCAAGGCAGCAGGTGTATAAAGCAGATTTGGGAATGAGTTGTCAGAAGGAAGGAACATACTTTGATCTCTGTTTCAAATTGAGGATGGATGTGAGGGAGTCTTTAGAAATTAGCTAGTGTGAATGGCTGACAGGCTTGGCAAAGGCAACAGGTGCTACTGGGGAAAACTGATATACACAGAAGAAAATTTGGAGGTGGTCAGGAATCTTTATTTCTTTTCTTCTCATGATAAAAACAAAATACACTTACAGGGTTCTAAAGCACGTTGGTGAAGTAGGAGAAAGGAAAGGCTGGCAGCAGCACTGCTTTATTTTGCTTTGTGCTGACATAACCATGTGCATAATTGATCCAAGGGAGAAATACTGTGCACTCTCGCTGCCATCTTACCTCCCTATGATCAAGTCTAGGTAAAACATTTGCAATCTGTGTATCTAGAAGCTCAAAAACATTATATTGTCGGTACCTTAATCCACAGATGAACAGTAGAGTGATAATGCAGCTTCCTTCAGAGCTCCTATCCTATAGCTGTTTTCCCTGATAGATTTGTGAGACCTTATAATGTGCTTTTCAAGATCTATGGGATGCTAAGGCTGTTACATGGGTAGATCTTCTATCATGAGCCAAGTATGATCTTGCCTAGACATAAAGTCTAAATTGGGCTGACTTGTGCAGTCCTAATGTGTAAGGTGTATGGGTTTGCTCTTTGGTCAGCTGAAATTAGGGTAAATTCAGAGAAGCCTCAAGAAAAAAAACCCAATAGATGTAGGGGAAAAGGTTATGTTTTGTGTTTGCTTTAGGGTGTGTGTGTGGGGGGGCTACCAGAAGTGCAACAGAAAATCGGTTGTTTCATAGGCACTTTCCATTAGAAGTGTTTGAAAGTCCAGGTAGCTGTCTGGTATCTGACCTTAGCTGACGTGTTGCTTAACTTTTCCTACTTGATGTACAGATAAAGGAACGGAAGCCTTTTTGCTGTAAGACATGCATTCTTGGGTTCTGGTGGTGGCTAATGTACTTTTGGCATCCAAAAATCAATCAGCCACAAAATTCAGGTGGAATCCACTTGAGCGTCATATGTGATGACAAAAAAGGTTGCTCCTCTACAGTCCATAAAATGGAGATCTTTTAGTAAATACTGTCATTTCTAAGGAATTTGTTAATGAAAATAATGCAGGAATGTAGCATTGAGCTAGAATTTCAGTTGTCTGAATTTTGTACAAAGTAGGTTTCTTTTTGTGTGGTTCCCTTCCCCACCCTTTTTTTTAAGGACCAAATGGGCACACCCTGATTTCAATATGCTGGGACTCCTGGCATACATACATACACAATTGATGTTCTGAAAGAAATTTATCTGCATATAATTCTTTTCGTAGTGTATTCAAGCTGAAAGCTTGATGTGAAGGATGTGAAATGGTCTGGAGGAAATGGGAAATTTGGTTCAGGAAGTTGAGCCAGGATCCATTCTCCTGGGCAACAGAGCTTCATTCCATATTATATCTAGTTTTCTCAGAGTAAATTCAGCTGCTCCTCTTGTATTCTGAAGTAAACCTGGTAAAAGTAGCCTCTTAAAATACTTCTCGCAGTGTTTAATATTTTCTTCTTATTTGTGACATTTTCCAATGCAATCTTTTGGGAAGAGAATGCTGACTTTGTCGGATACAGAGTTGTATTTCTAAGTGGGACAAAGTTGTTTTTAGGAAAAAGTTACAAGCCTGTATTGAAAGTCATTCTTCCAACTGTCAAGTCTTTCGACCAAAAGTCAGTCTTTCAGCAGTTTCTTTTTATGTGGAGTGAAAAAACATATATCCCTGATTCTGAAGATAGCTTGGGTCCATTAAAGATTAGTTGTCTATTTCATTAATCATCTATTGCTTTGTTACAGCAATCACAGAATAGTCCACAAATAAAGACACTAATGTTCAGTCAACCCATTTTATAAAGACCAAAACTCTTAGAGAACAATAAATGCAGAAGAAACCATAAACTGCATAATTACTCAAATTAGGTATTAACTGTAAATTCTTCAAGTTGCTTAAAAATAGATGTCGCTCATATGTTATACAACACTTTTAAATTTTGTAGCTATGTTTAAGTATTTAAGTGTTTCAATAGTGTGAAATAGTTTTATACTTGTTTTAAATTAAATTCTTCTGGCAAAGAGTTTTTTTATTTTGTTTCTATTGTTTTGCAGACCCTCCTACAGATTTTTGGTGTGGTGGCTGTGGCTGTGGCAGTGATTCCTTGGATACTCATCCCCTTAATTCCACTATTTATTCTTTTCATTTTTCTTCGACGATATTTCTTAGACACTTCAAGAGATATTAAACGTCTAGAATCCACAAGTATGTAGTTTGGCGGGACTGAATGGCAATTTGAACCCTGCTTATTATTATTTGAAATGCTAGTATTTTATGGACAATCTGTCAAAGATTTTTTCTATGCAAATGACTTCCTTATTGCCTTGGTTCTGAACTAGTGAATTACATGCTTAAATCCTGTTTTGTGTAATGACAAACCTTAGGTATGTCAGTTTAACCATCTGTAAGTAACGCTAGTTAAGAACGTGCTAAGTCATTGGTCTTTGGAACTTGCATGCGCATACTAATGGTGTTTCGGACCTAATCTGACTCCTGTGTCTGACTTTAGCTTGACTATGATATGAAATATTGAGCATTATGAATAACAAACATGGATGCCTCCTGTCATTAATAAAGCTCAATTAATTTCTTCAGTGACAAGCCATTGTTAAACACAAGGAGTGTTCTTGCGTAAATTAATCTGCTTGGCTGTCTGATTCGAACTGAGAGGACTTTAGTTAAAGATACTGCATATCTATTCTGAAAGGATGCAGTACAGTAGCTTGTATGGTTAAGTATCAAGTAGTAGGATTAAAGATTAGTGTGGTACAAAAATAATTAAGTACTGTCCTTTGGCTATTGCTAAGTTACTCTCATTTCCCTCTGTAGCTCGAAGTCCAGTGTTCTCCCACTTGTCATCATCCCTCCAGGGACTTTGGACTATTCGGGCTTTGAAAGCAGAGGAAAGATTTCAAAAATTATTTGATGCACACCAAGACCTCCACTCAGGTTTGTGATGAATTGATGTGAAAAATCTAATACTTTGCTCTGTAGGAGGGAAATGTCTTACGCCCTTAGCAACATGTATGTAATGTACATTAAAATCAGTAGTCTCTTTAGGGTAAAATTTCTCTGTTAGAACAAAAATGTTATTATCTGTCTAGATTGTGAGAGTTTACTTTGGGCTCTAACGTAATTTGAGATACCCGTGCATATGTTTTAACAATGCCTAAGATATACATTTTAAGTATGCCTGATAAAAATATTTAAAGCATAATTGTTGATGTTTTCCTGGGTTCCATCTTAAATAAGGGAGGGGGAGAAACAAGCTATATTACTAAGTGTTTAATCTTAAGCAGTGTGTTAGGAGTGGGCAGAGATGATTAATATAAATAGTTTTGGAAAATTTGTATAAATCTTGCTTCTTTTTTACTTTGAACAGCTTTATGGCCTCATATATGGTATTAATATCAACAGAAGGTTTAAAATATTAGTATTCTGCAACTATAAGTAGTATAATTAAGGTT
The DNA here is from genome assembly GCF_000747805.2 of Chaetura pelagica. Classification (NCBI taxonomy): domain Eukaryota; kingdom Metazoa; phylum Chordata; class Aves; order Apodiformes; family Apodidae; genus Chaetura; species Chaetura pelagica. The sequence goes on from NW_009970720.1 coordinate 2,073,311, forward strand.
TGCGCTGGGTTTCTTTACCTTCTCACAATTAAGTGTTCTCTTATTACAATGTTTTTAAAGATACAGCAGAATGCAAGTTTGCAGTGTTGTGTTTATTAAGATCTTTAATTTCCTCTGTCATAAGACATACAGGTACATTCTGTGGCTTTTTTGTAATTTATAGATGTCTAAGATTTCAGAACAGACCACCTGATCTTTTCTGAAGTACATTTTGTCACAGGCTGAAGAACTGTGCACACTGACCTCTGTGTTGAGTCCAGTAGCTTGTGAACAGGGAATCACATCTTCCAGGGAGGCACCTCTAGCTTTGAACTCTCCGTTTCTTAATTTTTTCACGTTGCTGCACATCTGACCAAATTAATTTTGGCAGTTGCTGGTAGGGAACACAAAGTTGTTTTTAAACTTTGTATTAAAAGACATCTTTAATGGATAAATTGCATATAGGTGTTTCACTATGAAAGAGACCTGTATCCTTTAAAGTAAATATTTTATTTTAAGGTCAGGTCTAAGGAACATAAACGCATTCTTTTTCAGTCAATTTTATGCATCCCTCTAACAAAGCTGTCAATAACACCCCTCTTGGGAAGTTCAGAAACCTACTTTTGAGATTAAGCTTCAGTGCTTGAAGTTGTACTCTTTTGTGTACCTATATGCTTCATCTTGGCGTCTTACCCACCAGATTATTTGGGATATACCAGTTTGCTTAGTGTGTACTGGGTTTTGGTCCTCAAAGGGAATATTAGCAGCTGTGTATATAAGCAGCAAAGGCAGCCAGTGACATCTGGACTGTATTAACAGGAGCACAGCCAGTGGAAGGAGGGAAGTGATTATCCCCCCCCAGCACTTGTTAGCCCATGTCTGGAATAGTGCATCTAACTTTGGACCCCCAGGTACAGGAAACACTCTTAACAAACTGGCATGAGTCCAGTGGAGGGGCCATTAAGATGATGTGGGGACTAAGAGGAGAGGTCTTTGTGCGAGGAGAGGTTGTGGAAACTGGGCTTGTTCAACTTGCAGAAGAGAAGGTTTAGAGAGGACTTAGTAGCTTCCCTCGAGGACCTATGAGGATGTTACCAAAAAGATTTTCAAGCTCTTCATAGTGGTATGTGGTAGGAGAAGCAAAAAAATGTAAGTTGAAGCAAGAACAGTTCAACCTGGACAGGAGGAAAAAATTCTTCACCATGAGAACAGTCAAGCAGAGAACAGGTTGCCCTGAGCTGTTGTGTAGGCTCCATCCATGGAGATAACTGAATGCTCAACTGCATAAAGTGTGGCGTAACGTGATCTGAGCTGAGATCTGACTCTGTTTTGAGAAGCAGGTTGAACTACAGCCCTGCTGGGGTTGTTTTTACCCTGAATGGCTCATTGATACTAAATGTGTGGTAGAAGAGGTTACTTTTCATAATAGCTTACATAGTTGTAGTCCTGGGTTCCTAAGTCTCCCAAAGAGTTTTTAATTCTTTCCTGCATCACAGGTGGCTTTCCCAGCCAGCAATGGTTTTGTTTAGTGCTTTTGGCTGGTATCCTCCTCTCTACTTAGGCAAGGACACTTGCTTCAAAACTTGTTTTTCAAGGATGCCTGTGAATTTCGTATTAAATAATCTTTAGGTTTAACCAAACCTAAGCTTCCTACCTGCCAGTGCAACAACTCTATAAGCAAACTCAGAAATCATCAGAAGTTATATAATGATTGGCCTTAGTCCCCACGAATGCTGTATTCCTGCATGTACAGTGATGCTGGTCACATTGGGAAGTTGCAGAATGACCTGTCTCAAGCTGGCAGTTTTGTGCACCTTCCTGGACAACAGGATCGGTGGAGCAAAGCCATGAAGTTGAAAAATCTACAACCCATATGTCCCATTTCCTAGTCTACAGCTACAATATTGCACCAAAATTACCTTCCATGTCACCAGGAAGCTGTCGCAGGCTCTGTTTCCAGGGTCACTGAGCTCCTGGGTTTCAGAGAGGTACCTAAATTATCACAGTGAATTCCATTTCTGGAACTAGGTTTCTGACCTGATGTGGCACTCTTTTCTGCATACATTTTCCTGTGTGCTTAGGTGTATGACTGTCCATTGGACCACAACAGATGTCTCTTCTTTAATTAAACCAGTGGTGAGGCATTCACAGTTATAGTTGATGTAAATGGGACTAAGAGATTACCAGCTCTAGACCTTACTTGGCTGCCTCTTTGTCATCCTCACTCTTTCTCTGTACTGCCCTCCCAGAGTTACTGGCCTCCTGCCCTTCTGTTGGCTGAGTTACTTGTATGATCACTCTGTAATCTGGCTATCCAAAATGATCTGCCTTGAACCCAGATTTACCTTCTCCCTTTTTTATAAAAGGGAGGGTTTTTCTAGTTTGAATCGTTCCCAACACTGGGCTGAGGAACACTGAAACAGTTGAAACAGCCAAAAAAATGAGATGGTAACCTTCTGCTGCGACTTGGTAGCAGCTGGAACTGTTTGCCTGACTGCAGCCTAAGCAATAAATAATGCCATACTTTGTTATGGCTACTTGACTTCTGAATTCAAACACTTTGCCTTCTGTATTGCAGTGTCTTTGCCTGCTATGTTCTGTATCTTGTACTGTAGGATATCAGTCTATGATGGAATTGGCACCAAATTGAATAATAGAATCATAGAATGTATTGTATTAGAAAGGACCTGTAAAGATCATCAAGTCCAACCCCCCTACAATAAGCAGGGACATCTCCAAGTAGATCAGATTGCTCAGAGCCCCATCAAGCCTCACCTGGAATGTCTCCAAGGGTGAGGTCTCCACCACTTCTCTAGACAACCTGTTCAGGTAATCCACCACTCTCATATTTCCTAATGTCCAACCTAAATCTACTCTTCTCTAGCTTAAAACCATTACTCTTTGTCCTATTGTTACATCCCTTAGTGAACAGGTCTTCCCCAGCTTTCTTACAGGCTCCCTTCAGGTATTAGAAGGTTACTATAAGGTCCCCCTGGAGTCTTTTCTTCAGGCTGAAGAACCCAAACTTCCTCAGCCTGTTTTCATAAGAGAGGTGCTCCAGCCCTCTGATAATTTTTGTGGCCCTTCTCTGGACACGCTCCAACTGGTCCACATCCTTCTTTTGCTTAGGACTCCAGAGCTGGACCCAGTACTCCAGGTGAGGTCTCACCAGGTCAGAGTAGAGGGGCAGAATCACCTCTCCTAGTCTGCTGGCCACACTTCTTTTGAAGCAGCCCAGGATGATGTTGGCTGTCTGGGCTGCAGTTGCACATTGGTGGCTCATGTCCAGCTTTTGATTCACTAGTACCCTAGGTCCTTTTCCACAGGGATGCTCTCTAGCATGTCGTCCCCCAGCCTGGATTGAGATCCCTGGTTGCCCTGGCCCAGGTCCAGGACCCTGCACTTGGCCTTGTTGAACCTCATGAACCACTCCTCCAGCATGTCCAGGTCCCTCTGGTTGGCATGCCATCCCTCTGGTATATCAACCCACCACCCAGCTCTCAATGCCACTGTCAGTATCATTAATGAAGATACTGAACAACAGTGTTCCCAATACGGACCTCTGAGAGACACCACTTGTCACTGTTTTCCATTTGGTCTTCGATCTTGACATACTTTCTTGTCTCTCTCCTGCCTGGCTCGCCATCAGTGTCGAGGTTTGGGACAACAGGACAACAAAGGAACAGCCCCGTGGACTCTCACTGAACTCCAATTCCCACACAAACACACACTCTAGGATGAGGAGGACAAAGCTCATGGGTTGAGACAAAGGACAAGGAGGGTTCTTGCCAATTAAGATCCCAGGCAAAACAGACTCAACTTGAGGAAAAAATAATAATTTAATTTCACATTAATCGAACACACACAGAACACAGACACACACAGAGCAGGGCTTGCATATGTTACCCCCACCCCTCCCTTCTTCCTGAGCCCAAATCACTTTGTTCCCGGTTTCTCTCCCTCCTTCCCCCCAGCAGCACAGGGGGACAGGGGATGTCACTCCACAGGCTGGTGGTTCCTGCTGCTCCTTCCTCCTCAGGAAGAAGGATTCCTTACAGTCCTGCCCTGCTTTCCCATGGGGTCCCTCCCATGGGAGAGAGTCCTCCATGAACCTCTCCTTCCTGAATCCTTTCCACGAGGTCCGGAGCTGCTCCAGCCTGGGCTTCCTACAGAGTCACGGGGGCTTCGGGAACAGTCACCTCCCCTGGCACCGGGGTCTTCCAAAGCTGCTTGATCAGAGTCCACTGGCAGCAAATCCTCTGGCCACAAAATCCTGCTTGTGCAGGTCCTTGCATTTTAGTTTGGCCAGCAGGTCTTGACTCAGCCTGGTCTCTTCCCTCCCTTATTTGATTTCTTGCACCTGGGGATCGAGAGCTATTGTGGTGTATGGAAAGCATCCTTAAATGTCTGCCAGCTCTGTTACCCTCCCTTGTCCCTCAGGACTGTTTCAAAGGGGTCCTACTGACTAGCACCTTGAAGAGCTGGAAGTTTGCTTTCCTAAATTCTGGTTCATATCTCTGAGGACTGTGAACTCCACCAGTGTATTGTTACTGCAGCCCAGGCTGCCTCCAGCCTTGACATCCCTGATGGGTTCACCTGCACTGGAGACCATCAGGTTCAGTATTGCCTCCCCTCAGATAGGGCTGTCTGTTTTCTGGCTTAAGAAATTGTGCTCAAGGCACTCCAGGATTTCCTACAGCTCACTGTGTTACTTTTCCAGCAGAAGTTGGAGTCATTGAAATCCCCCAGCAGTATAACAGCCTGTGAGCATGATGCCTCCTGGAGCTGGAGTAAGGATGCTTCATCAATAGCCTCCACTTGACCAGGTGTCCTGCAATAGACACCAACCACAAGGGTGTCCTTATTGCTTTGGTCTCTCATTCTTACCTATAAGCTTTCACCTTGGTCTTGGCTATTCTTTAGGGACATCTCACACTTGATCCAATTATTAACATAGAGGGCAACACCTCTGCCCCTCCTTCCTCACCTATCCCTTCTGGGCAGTTACAGCCATCGATAGCGACACTCCAGTCATAGGATTCATCCCACCAAATTTCAGTAATGGCCACTAAGTCATAGCCTTCCAGAAGCCTAGTAGCTTCTAACTCCTCCTGTATGTTGCCCACGCTTCATGCATTCATGTAAAGGCACTTCAGATGGGCTGTTGACCTTGTAATCTTTTTAGAGGAACACTCCTTAGCTCCCTTGAGGTGTTTCATGGATGTTTCCCTGTAGGCTCCTGAGGGGTGGTAGACCTTGTGTTTTTCAAAAATACTAGCACTGCCCCGCAGGTCCTCAGGTGTACTACACTCTGGCATCTCCCTAGCAAGCCCCATTACAAGCCCATCCCTCTTTGAATCTAGTTCAAACCCCTCTTTATGAGCTCTGCTAACTGTTGCCCTCTTGTCACCCCTAGGGTCATCTATAGTGGGTGTGTTTTTATTCCCTTTCCCCTTCAAACCTAGTTTAAAGTTCTCTCAATGAGCCCCATCAAGTCCTGACCAGGAATCCTTTTCCCCCTTGGTGATAGCTCCCCTCTATCTTCGGCCAGGAGGCCCAGTGCCATGTAAACATCACCATTGTTAAAGAACCCAAAATTCCACCAATGGCATCAGCCTCTGAACCATACTGTGGGCACCTGGAGGTGAGTGACCAGTGGAGTTGTCCTCCTGTGAACTTCCCTGAAAGAAAGTATTTCCATTTAGTCAATTGAATAGCTCTGTAGCTATTCTGGCTGTTTTGAGTAGCTCTTACGGGAGCTTAACCAGCTGTAGCTGCCTTACAAAGACTCGACTCTTGGGTTGTGATGTGTTCTAGCTAAAAGCTTGTGGACTGCAGTCCAGCTACAGCAAATGCAGTTGTACTTCTGTTTTTTGTACAAGACTCCCAAGTCCACTAGAGTTAAAAAAGAAAGAAAGGCTTCAATATTAAATAAATGGACCATGTTTCAGGCCTTGACTATTTTTCTCCCTGTTGGTGTATGATATACTGTGGTTGCTATTAGTGTGAAAACTAAGTTAGACCATTTCAGGAAAGCTGGACAATATCCTGATCATCATCAGTCCATACAGATGTGCACTTGAAGATGACAATGGTTGTGGCTTTTTAACAACTTACAGTATTAACACAAATTAATTTAATAATATTATACAGCTTAGTTTTCTAGTAATCCATGGTTCTTATGTCTTTGTAAAATACATTTTAGAGGCCTGGTTTCTATTTTTGACGACCTCGAGGTGGTTTGCTGTGCGTCTGGATGCCATCTGTGCCATTTTTGTTATAGTGGTTGCTTTTGGTTCCCTGCTTCTCGCCAAGAGTAAGTACAGATGTTAGAAAAAGTTCACCCAGTAATTACTATGTATAGTAATGTCTAATTCTTTTTCATAGTTTGCTGTTTCTAATTGTTTAAGGACTGTAATTAAGTTAAATGTGTTTTTTTCTAGATCATGATCTCTTCCTTGGTCTAGGGCTTTGGGGCTGTATCTGCTTTCCTGCAAATACTGGATGCAGTTCAGACATCTTCCGGGCTTAGGCATGCATCTACCATCCTTCCCAAATGTGCAAACAAACTTGCAGATCTGTAGTCTTTGCTTTTGAGATTCTGGCTTTAAGAGCAATAACAACAAATAAGTCTTTTTCTTTTCCCCCACCTTTGCCTTTCTTATTTGGGCCCGCAGGGCTTTGTTTTTTATACTGAAACACCCACAAAGCTACTTCGTTGCAACTTTTTTCCTTTCTACATGTGGCACAGTAGGCCAGAAAGCAAGCTGGAATTCCTAGGGATACTCTTCTAATATCTTGGATCAGCAGGATAGGCCAGTTCCAGAAAGAAAATCACCTTGTAATAATACATTTTATGTTCACTGTCACTCATGGACTGTCATTAATATATGCATCATCCAGGATGTAATTGGGTTAGATGTACTAGAACGAGATAGTCATCTAAAATACGAAGGAAGAAGTAATTATCTTGGACATGAAAATTAGTGCTAATTTGCTGGTTTTGTTTCTTTTCTTTTTCCTTTGGATAAGTTCTGTATATGCATGTGTTTTAACATTAGAACACTCTGTGCTGCTCAACACGGAAGGTTTTAAACTAGATTTGATGTTGCTAGAATGCAAAAAGACAAGTCATAACAATGGTCCTGAATCTTTCCTTGCCTCTGGATAAGGAGTAGCTCTCTTGAAGTCAATAGAGCTATGCTAGGATAAAGTTCAAGTAAGTCAGAGGACAATCATGCTTAGTACTGGGGCAGACACAATTAATTTATTTTGTGAGAGTAGACCCACTGAACACAATGTTTATATAAACAAAGAAAGAAAGATTCTGTCCTATTATTTTGTCTGATCACTTAAAAGAGTACAAAGTTGATACAAATGTTCATAACTTACTTGGAAATCAATTTACTCTCATTTTTCTTAACTTTAGGGGCTGATCTAATTCCTGTAGAAAAAAGTGAAAAGTTACTAGTGCTCAGTCAGATAAGAATTACCCTAGCAAGCTATGTACGTATAGTCTTGAGGTTGAACCTCAGTTTTTAGATAAAATGTCAGGCCAAGGAGAATTAGGATTATCTTCTCAAATATAAAGACAATTTACAAAGCGCACCCAAAAAAAATGCAGCGAAGTAGCTGTTCTGCCTGGAGCTACTCATTGCACAGGTGGCAAGTACAGTGCAGCCAAACAAACTTCTGGCTGTGATTCTTCCATCATGTACGTAACCTCATGAAAGTGAAGTTAACTAGGATTTCATGTAATTACCAGTGTACCTGTTTGATTCTCTTTTTTTCCTCTGTTCTGCAGCTTTGAATGCAGGGCAGGTTGGTTTGGCGTTATCCTATGCAATCACCCTCATGGGAACGTTCCAGTGGGGTGTTAGGCAAAGTGCTGAAGTTGAAAACCTGGTAACGTTTGTTTCTTTCCTTTCATGGTTGTGACACGAGGCCTTAAGGATGGGATTCCTCTTAATTAAATTAGGATATTACTACTGTAGCAAGCGATTACACTCTAAAGAAAAATAACCTGTCGTAGGGTATAATTTGTCTGACTGATGTTGAATGTCTGTTGAGACTCGTTGTTCCCAGTGACTCTCTCCATTCATAGAAAAGGGAGGTTTTATAATGTCCCTTTCCTTTTCGGCAAGAAGACTGTCTAGTTACAGTGTAGACAATTGCACTTCAGCTTGCTAAAATTGTTCGGTTTATACTGTTTTATATTTGTGATTTTTAATTTATTATTTAATCTTGTACTTTCAAATTGTATTTATAATCACTCATGGCATTTGGGGCCCTGTTAATTCATTGTAGAGGCTTGTATATTCTTAGTTTGCTGTAAGTTAACAAATATTTGAAAGTAATTTGTTTATATTCAGCTGAGGGGATTGTGTGTTTTCCAAAATACATAATGTAGAATACCTTCCACCAATTTTTAATGTTTGCTAGTATGTTCTCATTTGCCTATTTACTTTCTGAACTTAATACATAAGAAAAAACCCTATACAAATAACATATTGAACATAAGCTTGGGTTTTCTTTTGTGTTGTGTTGACAGTTGAAGGTTTCTTGCAATTATAATTTGCTAACCATAGCCTAGGAAATACATGTAGTCCTTTTGTTTAAGTTTCATAACAGATAAAAATTTTTGTCTGCCTGTGGCTCATATGGCAGTTTCATTTCTAGCTTTGTCTTCCCAACACACAATGAAATGGTGTCATCTTAGCCAAGGCTGACAGCTCTCATAGCTTAAGTTTAATAATATTTATGCTCCTACTTAGATTTGTAATGAATCCAGTTGATTAGAAATTAATGGCTATGTATCATGATAGATTTGGGTCTTTAGTAGAACATGAGATGGATTCTTTCCACTTTTTCAGTTGTGTAAAGTAAGCATAGTGTGGTACCAAGTATTATTAAGTGTGCTTAGAAGACAAACTCTAGAATAGTTAGCATTGAATCTTTGTAGTAAAAATACACACATATATGCATGCTATAGTTGCAATAAACTGGTGTTTAGTTATGTATGTCTTCTTTTCTCCCCCTAGATGATATCAGTAGAAAGAGTAATGGAATACACAGAACTCGAAAAAGAAGCTCCTTGGGAGACCAACAAGCATCCACCACCTGAATGGCCAAGCCAAGGCATGATAGCTTTTGAAAATGTTAACTTCACTTACAGTCTAGATGGACCTTTGGTGTTAAGACATTTATCTGTTGTAATTAAACCAAAAGAAAAGGTACGTACAGGGCTGTCTTTGGCCCTTCAAAAAATTTAGCAAAGTATGTAAGTTAACAATAAGCTGTGTGATAAAAATACATTATAAAATCTATGGATGTTATGAAATTAGTAACTGTTCTTTTAAACAATAAGCCTTAGTCACATTTAATAGCGAAAGTTGGAGCCTATTTATTTCCTATAAATGTAGCATAAATGTGTTTGGGAACATGACATTTCTGTCAAAACAAAGAGTTAAATATATACAATAGTTTTCTGGCAAAATTTGGCATCTGACAGGCATTCAAAATGCAGACTAAATAAAAATATTTGTTCAATTCCAAAGAAAATGCTTCCTGAGTTAGGAAATAAGGGAAGCAGTAGAGGGAACATAAATGGAATGAAGGGTGTCAGCACACAAGGTGAGCAGAGACAATAAAAAATAAGGAAGGTACACACTCTTGCACAGAGCCCTGAATGGAAGAAAGAAGAAAGAAATACAAATCAAGCTGCGTAAGTTTAGAATTGGGGATTTTATTTCAATTCCTTTTGGCTACCAATCCAATTAAATGTTGTCATTAATTAGATTGGTAGCCAAAAGAAACATAGGAATAAAACTCTTCCTCCTCTACAGATTTTGACTCTTCCTCCTCAGTTTTGATGCCATCCCAATTGAAAGAATTCTGCAGGGGAGGTCCCCCAGACAGAATTAAATTAGAGCCCCGCAGTGTTAATTTGTGCTTTGCTACATTTCAAATGCACATGTACTTTTCTGATTAGGATATCTTCCCTGAAAGGCTGATTCAACTCTCTACAGTCATTGTCCCTGTCTCATTTGTAACATGCTTTTCTATTCAGTCCCAAACTTGTTCTGTTGCTCAAGTGGACCTTTTTAATAACATGCATGTTACCAGAACTCTACCCAATTTTGCTGCATGGAGATATCTCATGGAATTGGGTATGGGTGAGTTAAACATGGTGTTTAAGAAGAGCAAAAGGGATCTTTACCTGCCCTCTATCTTTCTTGCCTATGGGCCATCTCTATAGCTGTTGTATGTTGCTCCAGTGTAATAGCAGACAAAAGGATTTACAGTTCTTAGTGAGAGGCAGAAATAAAATAAAAAATGGAAGCAAGAGATAATAGCAGTGTATGACTCAGTCCTTGGTGGGGACAAGAGAGGAAAGGGTGACTGGGGGTATTTATTTTTGCTGAGTGGTTGTGCTGTGGTTTTGTCATCCTGAAGTGAATTTGCCTGGCTTGAAACTATTGCCAAGAACTTCGTGTTTGTTTTCTCTGATGTTTTGCGCAATACTACTAATGCGACTGCCACCATGTAAAGTAAATCTCCCAACCATCTCTGCCCTTTAAGTAGGTTTTAGTGATGGGGAAGTGTTTCTTCAGAACCAGGTTTCCAGATTTGCTAGGGATTCTGCTTGTGTGGCTGTCAGTGAGAACTTGTATGCCTGCTCCTATTCTTAGCTTGTACAGACTTCTTGTGGATGCAGTGGCACTGGCAGGATGAATGAGTTTGGAGTTCTGCCGTGCTTGTGGATTTTTTTGTGGGCACCTCAGCACCCAGTTTGGGAAGCTGCAGGTATGGTAAGAATAGAAGATATGATGACTAGCAGATCACTTGTGCGTTAAGATCTCTTTTGATCTGCTTGTCTCAGCAATCAGGATTTCCCTA
>NW_009970720.1:2084482-2125508 GCF_000747805.2 Chaetura pelagica
TCCCTACAGTCAAAGCAGGCTAGGAAGGACCCTCTGTTTTAACATCTTTGCTAACTAGCAGTCTGCCAGAGACAGACAGGGAGTGCTCATGTCAGGAGCTCTGCCAGCAGCTGGCTGTGATTAACCTCTTCAGCTACTATAGCTGTAGCAGGAGAAGGTTAGCATGTGCAGCCTTCGTTTTTGAGCACCACTGTCTTTGGTTTAGGGTGCCTATGAATGCTTATTGACTAATACATTGTTAAATGTACCTTGTCCTGACAAGTCCTAAATCTGAGGGTATGGTTATGTGAAAAAACTTAGGAGAGTAAAGGTCTAGATTTATGGCATGGCAGCTGTTGGCGTGAACACTCTCACACGAAAGGGAGGTTGCCTGAGGGGTAACAAAGACATGGGCAGTTTCAGTGGAGTAACTGACATGCTGTAAATCTCACTCTCATTTTCTGTGCAGCTCTACTTTGAAGTACACTTGAGTAATGATGAGCCCAGTGTAGCAGGTGTACTCCTGTGTATGCACATGACTTCCATCAGGCAACAAAATCCTGGCCATATGATTCCTCTTAGGTGTCTGGAAGTCCCATTTGCAGACTGTCGCCGGGTGTGCACTGGTGATGAGCATGGCCTTCTGAAGAACACAATGTATTACCAAAAAAAAGTGTATGCTGAGAGCTGTTTCAAATTCATGTCAATTTTCAGCAGCCTGTAGTCAATTGGACCAAACATACAAATAGATTCCTCTAAATACTGAAGAGCACAGTCCTTTCATTTGATGCCAAAATGAAAGTGGGATTTCAACAATATGCGGAGCAGCTGCATTTTTATTTTAAGTATCAATGTATTTTTTTGTGTGTTTTATTCTTTATATCCTTAATACAATACTTTATATCACTGACATTTACAGAGAAACAATTGAACTTTTGTTTTCCCAACTCTGGGTGTCCGTGTTCTCCATTCAGAGTTTTCTTTCTGAGCTGTAGTGTAACTCTTGAGAACTACTTTTCCTTTGTTTCACTGATATACTTCAGAATAGAATTTTACCATTTGTTGTAACAGATTTGATTAAATTAGGCCGTATCTTTTAATAGTAAGCACCATACAGATTTTAATTAGTTTACATACAGTAGTGCAATAATGAATTGTTGGCCAAACGTGTTGAAGTGGAAAGTAGAGGTAGAAAATACCTTTTAGATTATGCGGCGAAGGTTGCTCCTTGCAGAATGTTTTTTTAGTTTTGTGTATATTTGATCAAACGTGGGCACTGCTGCTTTGTCTGAGCTTAGTGTCTCTGACTGTTAGAAGGTTTCTCCTTGCTCTTCAATGTAATGTTTTCTGTGCTTAATTTCATTCCAGCAGTCATTAATTACTGCATACATCTGAGTCTCAGGCAGTGGGTAATTGCCCTCTGGTGTCTGTATGTATCCTCATTAAGGTTTTCATGTTTCTTTCCCTTCTGCACCCCAATCACTTTGCCAGGCTATATTGTACATGTTTAATCCTCATAAATCCTTCCTCATCAAATCAGCATCTCCAACCCTTATTAATTTTATGTTGCACTTCTCTGAACTCTTTCCAGTGTGTTGATTTCTTTCTGGAAATACAGTGATTAGAACTGAGTGCAGGAAATCAGAAATCCTGCCAGATCAGATCTGTGCAGAGGGTTACTCCCATCACCTCTGATTCAATTGATTACTGTACTTTATTTTCTCTAAGAATCCTTTACCTGAAGACAACATATTTTTTTTAAAAAGCTGTGCAAGTAGTATTTAATCATGACTAATTATGTGTCTGCTCTCATTTATTAATGGACCTACTTTCTCCAAAATGTTGGTTTCATATGGAATTTTTGTAGGTCTTAGCCTCATGTCATGAGCGTTAGCAATCCCATATTTTGCATTTTCTCTACCTTTTTATTTCTGGAAACATTATTTTTTGACGTTGCATACAGCTTCTTTGGGAGCATGGAGAAGACTGAATCACTGTGACTTCATTATTCAGTGTTCCTCTTGTTTGGAGGGGAATTGCAGCTTGCTCCTATGGACTTGTAGTTTCAATATTTTTGTCCTCTCTTTTGAAGCTGTCTGAAGCATGAATACCATTTATAATCCTCTGCTAGTTTGGCTCTATTTTGGCTTTAGAGTTTGGCTACTTTTGAAGTTTTTCACTTTAACCATGCTAACCAACATCAGTCTCAGTTATTTAAAATGGGAATACCCAAAGAGCTTTATGGGAATCCTTTTATGGATTGAGAAGTAGGTGCATGCTTGAAATTACTTGCCTAACATCAGCCAGCACACCAGGTTGAGTATAAAAATTAGCAACCTTGAATCACATTATTCTATACACTGACCCACTTCATCTTGTTTACACAATAAAATGCCACGCATTAAGGGAAAATCTCTCACCTTTGAATATGATCCAATAAATTGTTGGGTATCCAAATGTCACCTGAATCCAAACTGATTTGGGGGGAGGTTTTTTTCCTCTCAAAAAAAAGTTAATTATAAAGAAGTTTTATTTGGTGCTTGTTCTGCTATAAATCCTGTGATGTTGTAAAACTGTTGCTTGACATACTAATTTATCCTGGAAAGCTCATGGATTAATTGTACAAGCTTGGCTTGCTCTGTAGGTTGGAATAGTGGGAAGAACTGGAGCTGGGAAAAGCTCTCTGATAGCAGCCCTCTTTCGCTTGGCAGAACCTGAAGGAAGGATTTGGATTGATAAGTACTTGACGTCAGAGCTAGGACTCCATGACTTGCGGAAGAAAATTTCAATTATACCTCAGGTAAGAATGTGACTTGATCTGCTGTGAACATTTTTTCAATATGATGCCGTAGTACTTCAAACATGTTGCCAAGATATGTTCACCCTACACTGCTGTGTGGAAGAGACATAGAAAGTTTAGTAAGTGTTCTTACTTGAACAAAGTCTTGATTATTTTAAGATTAACAGAATCAGCTTTGGAGACTGGAGGATTTCTTTCTAGTTTTGCTCTCTCTCTAGTCTTTTGAAATACTTGTCAGTAGGTGTTAGTAGTTTGCTGTCCTCTTACAGTCTGGGGAAGAGCAGAGAAATCTAATGGGAATATACCAAGCTTCAGCAGTTCTCTGAAGTCACTTGATCCTTTGGGAGCAATTCCTGACTGATACATTGCCTGAAGCTTCCTTAATGAGGACCACTTTCACCTTTCTGCTCAACTCTATACAAACTGACTGAGGGAGGCTACATCTAGGAAGAGCAAATACGCCAACTAGAAGTGAGCTTTTCATTATTTGGAGAAGGTTGGAGAGGAGGAAACCAGAGGAATGGATGAAAGAATGAGCCATTATGGCCCATAAACAAGAACTTGGTGAGCTTTAGAAGCTGAATGCAGGAGAGGCTGCAATACAGGAAAAAAAAAAAACCTAAGGCAGGGTTGGGAATAGCCATTTCACTGGAGCAGAAAAAAGGATGTTCCAAAAATTCCAGGAGGTCACAGGTCCTCTCTTCTGTGGTCTTGCTTTCAAATGAGACCTTGAATCAGAGAAGAGTTACATATAACCTCAAAACTTCCTCAGGGCTGAGCCTGTGCAGGTTACCATGTTTTGTGAGAGCTCTGATCTCTTCCATCATCACTTGCTCTCCAGTCAGGACGGAGGAAGAGGGAAAAGCTCATATGCTGCAAATGCGAAGTCATGGTTTTGGCAACTAGTTCGTCTGGAATGTTTTAGCAGGTAGATAGAACAGTAGACTGGAAACCAGAGGAATTTGTTTGCCATGTTTAGTATTAATTCTCAGATCTCAGTATTTTATTACAGAAGCTGTGTTTAGAGTCCTTACAACATCTTTGTATCTGAAGGTTTGCTAGCCTGTTTGCTAGCACCCACCTGAATGTCTGGGTGTGGCATTCAGAGTGTATTACTTTTGTTAAATAGAGAATCTGATAAAAATCGTAATGAACAGTGTTTCTAAAGCTCTTATGATTACCTGCTTTGTTTGTTGTTGTGGTTTTTTTCCTTTCTGGAGAATAGGAGTCAGTGAAAAAAAGCAGGTATGCTATTACCAAAAAAAAAAACCCAACAACCAAACAAAAGAGGTAGTCTCCCAGCAATTGTATTGTTGCCTAATCCAGGATGTCCTTTGTTTCTGCATGTGGAGGGCTTCCTTACTGTGCAGTGGAGATGCTCACTGGAACTAGTTATCTTTTGTATGTAAAGAGGACTTTGCCTGGATTTAAGTTCTATTCTTGTTTTTGTTTTGTGAATAGAATAGAGTACTGAGATAGGAAAACTGCTGCTGAAATATAGTTTCTGAACGTTGAGTAATGCAGGTGCTCAGAATTCAATGTGTTGAATTATACATTGGTCGGGTTATTTTCATACCTTGCTCTATTGACATGGTTATAAAACTTTTTTAATCCAGTTGAATTCTGTGACTTTTCTCAAGTTTATATGATCAGGTTTTCATCATGGTCCCAAAGGGTTTTAAGTGTCCAAAGGCTTAGCAGATAGCATTTCTTGTCCACATAAGGGAAGACTTGTTTCCACTAAAACTATGCAGAAGTCTGAGTTGGTGGTAGTAAGGAGAAGGGGATGGATTGGAGTAACATTTATGCTATAGTAAACTGCATGATAGGCATTGTCTTGCACTGTGTTAGTAATAGGGTCAATACAGAAATAGTAATTTAACATCAGGTAGTTATTTTGCAGCAAATATCTTCGTAATTATGTGGGAAGCTAAGTAAAAGAGAGATGCTTATTAAAATGGTAACATAAAACATGCTAAACAGAGCCATTCCTAGAGAGTCATGAGACAAGGCTGAAGTTTACTTATGTGTAAGTTTAAATACCTACCTGGAGAAATAAAAATGTGCTTAGGCTTCTAATTGCTTGCTTGGATGGAGCTGTGTGAATGTTGTGTTTGTGAATCTTTTCTATGCAAATGTTGTCTGCCTTCCTGACTGCAAGCATTTTTACAACAATTATTTACAGGTTTGTCTTATTACTTTCCTCTCATAAACCAGACTATTTTAAATAAGAATCTGTGTCAGAAATGATAATTTAAAAATATCCTTATCTTCTGTTGCAGTACATGTCTGTTGTTATGACTTTTATAATAGTTGTGAACACTATAAATTCAGCTGCTTATTTTGCCAACCTATAAAAATGGATTGAAAAGGAAAATAAATGTAACAATACCTTCAAAACACACCAGTGTATTTAAACATGCATTGTTAAACAAATTGCTTTCTAGGTGTTTTTGAAGAAAAATGTTCTCTAACCTGTTAATGTTTTTATTAAATTCTTTTGTTTAGTCAACAGGTTTTTAGTGACATATTTTGCCTAGTGCAACAGATGCTTTCAAATAATTGGCATGTTATGTCAAGAAATGGATGCTTTCTTTTACCTTGCTTGTGGCATGTTCTGTCTTTGTTAATCCTTTTATACCACTCAGAATGGTTTAGAAATGAAGACACAATAAAAAGGTTAGGGTCTAAATTCTGTTCTGATTTGCTGGAGCCCTTTGGAGCTGGGCATCACTAGGGTTACTTGGGGCCTGAGTTACAACAGAGGTTAATCTTGGAGTAAGCTGAAGTTGTCTATTGTAAGTTTAGACT
The DNA here is from genome assembly GCF_000747805.2 of Chaetura pelagica. Classification (NCBI taxonomy): domain Eukaryota; kingdom Metazoa; phylum Chordata; class Aves; order Apodiformes; family Apodidae; genus Chaetura; species Chaetura pelagica. The sequence goes on from NW_009970720.1 coordinate 2,090,073, forward strand.
TTATTTCCTAGGGGAGGGAAAAAAAAAAAAAAAAAATTTACATAAGATTGGGCATCACTAGGGTTACTTGGGGCCTGAGTTACAACAGAGGTTAATCTTGGAGTAAGCTGAAGTTGTCTATTGTAAGTTTAGACTTTATTTCCTAGGGGAGGAAAAAAAAAAAAAAAATTTTACATAAGATTTCTCCAATTTAAAGAAGGCTGACAACGTGATTAATGGTCTGCATTTATGATTAGCCCTATTACAGCTTTTGACTTGTTGTTGCTTTATGTGTGGTATTAGGAGGAGTTTAGCCGTGAAGTCGTGTCAGTGCATGACTGTCAGGTCTGGCAACTCATGTTAGTGAGTACTGATCTGTTGCTTAAGGAGTTCTGGACCAAAAGTCATCTTCCTGCTTCTCAAACACTGCACTTTCCAATGTGAATTAACTTGTGCCAGTTTGATTAATGATCTGCTATTGGTCTGATCGAGAACTGAAGCAGAACAAAACTTGCTTCAAGCGTAGATAATCCCACATCGGTAGCTGAAAGAGAGGAGATACTGATTTAACTCACTCGTGTTTTGAGTTAGAATTTTGTCCAGCAGTGCTTCAGTCCTGCCTAACTTTGCTTTGATGCTAAGGCAGCATAGATTAACTTCTGTGTGTATAAGATTAAACAATGTATTGAAATGGTGAAAGGTGTTCCTCTTAGGCTCTGGTGGTAAAATTGAAGGGCTTTCATGGTATGAAATGAAAAACAAAACAAAACCCGCAACCAAACGGAGCATTGTGAGCTCTTTGATTCCTTTCTGGTTTATGTACTTCAAAACCAAATTTTCAAAACTGCTCAGATGTCGTTTAGGAGTGTGAGCTCGTTGACAGTGGTAGGTGCTGGTTTTCATGAACAATACCAGGAGGATAGCAGTTATTTCATGTAAGTATATACATATGTAGCTTGTGGCGTCGAAGCAGTGGCATGTAAATGTCCGTTTGAGTACCGACATAACTGTGTACAGCAATTTGCAAACAGACCTGTCCTGTTTGTTAAATTATCTTCCTACAGACTGGTTGAACACTTGCCTTCCCCCTTCACCTTGAAGCATGCTGTTGTGAAATAGTCCTTTGCATTTCACAGAAGATAGCTTGTTGTTGGGTATTTCTGTGCTATTGTTGATATAGGTTAGATCTGTTTATTATTAAATTGCCTGTTGCAATATAAAACCTGTGTTTGTAATGGAATGCTAATTTTACTGGGTTTTAGGAGCCTGTTTTGTTCACTGGAACTATGAGGAAAAACTTAGATCCTTTCAATGAATACACTGATGAAGAGCTGTGGAATGCCTTGGAAGAGGTGACTTATTAAATCTAATAATGTGTATCTGATATTTACAAGCCAAATAACACTGTAATGCTTGTGTGCATTAGGTTTTATATGTTTTCATCAGGTTTAATAAAAGCATAGCTGTTGATTGGAGAAGATAGACACTTGTGTACACGTTTGTATGTGTGTGTTTCTGCATTTGTGTGTGTAGACATGTAATAAGCCTTCTATGAAAAAATTATCCTTTGGGGTGATACTTTGGTTACGTTTTGATTCATATCTTAGTCTTAATGAACATTAATAGATTCCTAACAATGTGCTTTAATGTTTTTAGAATTCTAATAACTGACACACTCTGTAATCCAACTTGGCACTTAGTCGTTTTGTGTCAGAATATAAAAGGTAAACATTGCATACTTATTGTTGTGTCATCAGACACACAATAGCTGATTTAAAAGGGAGTTACTCATCCTACAATATGTTGACATGTCAACAGGTGCAACTGAAGGAGGTTGTGGAAGATCTGCCTAATAAAATGGAGACGCAGCTGGCAGAATCTGGGTCTAATTTTAGTGTTGGTCAGAGGCAGCTGGTGTGTCTTGCCAGAGCAGTACTAAAAAAAAATCGGATCCTTATCATCGATGAAGCAACAGCAAATGTGGACCCAAGGTAAAAACAAAATCCGTCATGTTAGATGAGGTGTTTTTTGCTTCTAATATGATCATCTGTACTGTAGAGATTAAAAGAAGCACTTCTGCTTCTTGTAGTTTGGGTTGCTATTTTATCTTTTCTGTGATAGCATCATCTATTCAAAATGGGGCGGTCAAGCTTTGGATGCAGAGCAGATGATATAAATTAAAAACTCAAAATACCTCGAATTTCAGTGCCCTCCACAGAGTGGGAAGATCAATATTTGAAGATTATTTGTCCTGGTGCCATGGACAAGAAAACTAGAATCTCCTTGGAAATGCAGATCAGTGACATCAGAATAGCCATGAAACAGATTTAGTCCTGTTGATTTCAGAGGAAATGTCTCTTGAAAATAAATAAATAAATCTTCCCCCACCACGAAACTAGAAAAGTAAAAATGGTTGTAAGCAAATCCAGATACTTTTGGTTAAAGGATACTATCCCTTCAGATGGCTCAGATGATGGTGTAATAAATCACAGATAAAAGGGGGAAGGAGGAAGGTAAGGTGTCCTAAACACCACAGGAATTACAGAGCAGATTTGGAGATGCTTCAAGCTACAGGAGGGACTAGTTTATTGTTCATTATTTTGTCTTGTATAACTCAGGCCGGCAGAATGTTCCTGAATTCATTCCTGTTTGAACTAGAGTGTACTTCTAGAAGAACATCCAACCTCAATAGAAAAAAAATTCAATGACAACCCTTGTTAAATTGTTCCAATAGCTAAGTACCCCCACTGTTAATTTTTGAAACATTTGAAACGCTGGTGGAAATATTTTGGAAACAATACTGCAAACGTACTGCATCAATTAGTCTGAGCTGAATATATAGTTCCAACAAACTATGGCTTGAGGGAGAACTCAAAGTCCAAAGAGGACAATAACACAGCAAGTCCCTCAAACAGATGCGTTAAGGATTTTGTATGTCATCTGGGCGTGACTCATTTTTATAACATCTTCTTGGGGGAGAAGTGGTGCCACTAGGGTAGCTTTGCAGTTCAGCTGACAGTGTATTTCTAAAACCTTTAGAGAAGTGCATTCCCTTCCCAGAGGTTCTCTCTCTTTTTTCTATTTCTTTCTTTCTTTTTTTTTTTTCTATTAGTTTATTTTTGGCTGAGCTCTTATAGATTAACTGTGATTAATCATAGCTGTGGAAATTTAATACCATCTTACTCACCATCCCTATTTTTGCATCTCACATGTGTGTGTTCTCAGCTTACATTATCCATTTGATTGATCTTGATTAATGTGTGCTGCAATATATATTATAATAAGGTAAATGTTTGTTTGTATCAACTCTAGGCATAACAATACAAATAATAACTTGGAACTCCTTCTTTGAATTCAGTTTGCATTACACTCATTATTACCTTTTCCTTAATGTGTTGCTATAACTAGAGCAGACTGTTTTTCAGCTGTGTGATCTGATAGGACGCTCATCAGGAAATGCTGATGTGGGTTGCTTGACTGAGCAGTCAGGGAAGCATTTTTGGCATGTAAGGAAAACCTCCTCCTCTGATTCACAGCCCCCATACCTGGCATCCTTGTCTGTAGCCTTGCGGCAAGCACGCATTGTATCAAGCACCTGGGATAGGAAACCATGGGCAGCTGCCTCTGGCTCTGGAGATATTATTTCTTTTTTTTTGTTGTTTTTCTGGCTCTTGATCTCTTTGCCTCAACCACTGCTGCAACCGTTCCCCTTCTCCAGTTCAGCCTGGAAGCAAATGTGAGAAGGCAGAGCTTGGGGGTGGCAGGAGAAGCAGCAAGGTTGTGTGAGGCAGTGGATGTGACAGCAGGGTGAGAGGTGTGCAGTGCACCTTCCCCAGGGCTGAGGGACTCCCCACCATGTTTCTCTAGGTCAGCTAAGCCATTCTTGTCTGCTGATGAGTGAGATTGAATAAAGGAGTGAAGGGAAGGAATCTGAAGTTCATCCTTCTTCCTCCTTCCTACTCCTCCCAGCTCCCATATGTACCTTTATTATCACCTTTGCTCCTCCTAGCTACCAGCTGCTCTGCATGCTGCAGGGGTGTCAGCACTGTTGTGAGGGACAGGAGGAACCTTCCCATGAAGATGATTGCCCTAAGTCAGAGTACTTCCATGTTTTACATGGTGACTGACAGATGTTTAATTTGATCTTATCTTCCTGGTCCTGAAGCTGGCATTCTTATCCCTGAAGAATGGAATCATTCTATAGCAGTTGAACTATTCTGGAAAGCTGTATGACATCTGGAGTAGAAGAGCTGAAAATCTTTCTGTAGTCACTTTGGTGATATAATGAAACAAACTCCTTAGTAACTGAGACTTCTTAAAATTACTAAGTAAGTTGAACTTACTAAGTTTTCTGCACACTGAATACAGTATTATGCAGTAACTCGTATTTTTACTGCTTATAGAGGACAAAACTTCTTGGGACCAGTCTTTGGGCCCATTCCACAGCCACATTTTTGTATTGATTGTTCACTGAGTCTAGTAAAAACAGCCACTGCACATAATTCAGTTCATAGCCAGCCTAACCTTGTACGGTTTAACTTTTCTTTACCTATAACTACTATCTGTAACTGTTTCTCTTTGGAGAAATCATCCAAAACCACTCAGGAATTGTATGGTGTGAGATACGCTTCCAGGACAATCCCAGGAGGACATCAGACTGAAGATACTGACTTACCCAGTCTTCCTTTCAGCAGCTTGGTTGCTTCTCGTTCTGGTCATATTTATTTTTGCTCTTTAAGTAGATTTCTTTTTGTCAGGTTACACCAGATCTTGGGTTGCTGTGAAACTTGGTGTTAGATCCTCAACTTGTGGTGCCAGTGGAACAGCTGTACCATTTTGTGTGTTCTTACTGTACTGTTCCTTGTGATGGGGGGAGTATCTTGGTTCCCATTTTTGTATAATCAGATTAGGGTTGAGCTTTTGTCATCCAGCAGCCCTCGTTTCGGTATTCAGGTTGCATCTTTGGTTTCTAATGTGCCTGAAGGGTGATGGGGTTTGATCTGCTGAGTTGGATGATGGCATCACTGGGCACTTGCCTGGTCACTTTCTCAGTGTGCATTTATGCCCTGAAAAAAGGGTGGAAATGCTGCTTCCTTTGACACTATTCTAGAGTGTAGGTGGCTCTAATTGGCATGTAATACAGTCTCTACACTCTGTTAGCACACAGTTCTGTACACAGATCCTTTTCTCAGTCTTTTAGATTTTCTTAACTTTCATTCCTTCTTCCCAAGATGATCCTGGAAGTTACTGATGATGCTTTTGCCCGCCACCCCAAAAACTATACTCCAAGATCTACCATGAACTTTAGAGGAGATCTGGTCAAGTCCCTTTCAGCAGGCATGTCTGCATGAGATTTCATACACTGATATTTTAAGATGGAGCTATTGGGCCTGTTTTTTTATTACTTTGTAGTCTCATTGTAGAACATTTGTCACACCCACAATATGACCAGAAGTTTCTTATTAGGGATAAGCTTATATTCAGGAAATACCTGTTTCAGATGATAGTTTGATAGTATCTCTCTAAGAATGAGAAATGGTTTCTATTGTAAATGTAGGAAAGAGGTGGTGCTATGAGGATGGCACATAAGAAAGGAAGATACCATAAATTAATGCAGAGGACAGGGTTGTTCAAGGATGAGACATTCTCCTCAGATAAGAGTAGGGATAACCTTATAGAATAACAGACCATTCTGAGCCCTTTAAAGTATTGTTTTCAAAATTCCTGAGCATGCTAAGAGTCTCTGTGCCCTGTAATAGCTCTGCAGAAAACCTCACCTTGAGCTTGACTATAACGAAAGAGAAAGGCTTTCTTTACATAATTCTAGGGAGTATTCAACTTTTTGTTTCTGTTTTGCTATTCTAACTATTGCAGAGAACACATCACACTGACCATATAAGCCTCTTCCCTACTGAGTGTTTTTTATGTATGTCCCTGATTTATTTTTTTTCTTTTGAAAGTAAGAGTCAGGTCATTGAGGTGTTGCTGAGAAGACAGGAAAGGAATAAAAAAAAAAAAAGACAAGAAAAAAAAGAAGAAAAGAAAAGAAAAAAAGACCCATGCATTAACACTGTGGTGAAGACACTAACATTGCTGTGATATGGGGCATTAAGGATGAACAACTTTCTTTTCTTAAGACTGTTAGCACACAGAGCTTGAGAGCCTGGCTCTGTCCTGACTTCTCTTCCCATCTCTTTCCCTGATTGTGTACTGCCCTTGGCTCAAAAGGAGGAGTTGAGGAACACCTACTTCCTTTAGCTTCTCTCAGGAAATAGGAGAAGGACCAAGCCTTCTCAGACTGCAGCCCAGAACCCGGTTCTCTTAAGCTCATGACAGAGCTTAAATGTTTCTCTCTCCAGATGAAGATGACAAGTCAGCATGCGTGGGAACTCTTACTTGTTAGTCTTCCTTCTCTCAGATGATTCATCCTGTGATCAGCAGTGATCTGTCTATTCCATTGTGATGCTGATTGCTTAAACTTAGTTTGTAACAGAAGTTCTGTTCAGTCCTTCAGAGCATGAGTTGTGCTTTCTGCTCTTTGTCCAGCGTTGTCTTGTCTTTGTCCACTTTTTATTGTTGGTGCCTCCTGACATGGTGACATCAAAACAATTCAATTCTTTTTGCTTAATTTATGAAGTGATACCAACTATGTATCATGTACAGATAGATTCAGTGTACTGTTTCTATCTAAAATATAATTCCTCAGAGGAAGACGTGTTGCATGAATCCTTGTTGTATTTTATTTTTATTTTCCTATTACTTCTAACAATTTTAAGAATTAAGACTTTGCAGGCAACTGGTTGAAGCTAACATGGCTGCCTAAATATACCAGTTTCTCCAGATATATCCCCTTTATCTTGTTTTAACTGCAAACACAGCATGTATTACTCTCCAGTCATTATATATGAAAGCAGAATTTCATGTTTTAATATAAATTCTGTAAATGAGACACATTTCTTGTAAGTGCATGACTTGTAGGCTGGAGCTTTCGTGGTCTCCAGCCAGTATGTTTTGAGTTGTGTCTTCTTTTTTATCTGGGATGACAAGTTTTATTTCTGTACCTGCATTCCCACACTGCCTTTTTTCTCCATTGTCACCTCTCATTGGGCACTATCTGGGTATTCAGATGGCCTGGCTTCGTGCCCAGGTTAGGAGCCAGGGCTTCCCGTGCAACATAGGCTGTCGGGTGCCTCTAGAGGGCATTCAACACCTGGTGGCTCCCTGACTTGGGTTCTCTAATTCACCTTCCAGCCATGCCTTTCCCCTTTCATTGACTGAAGAGAGGGCTGTATAGTTATCCACATTCAAGCCCAACTGCTGTGCTTTTAAGTTAGGTGGTGTCAGTGCTTCCTTATCTTGTACAGTTACTTGAATAATCTCCGGTTTTATGAGTATTGCACCTCGTTTGCCTTAGTACTCATTTATACAGCTAAAGAATATTTTAGCATCTCACGTATCTTGATATAGCTTTATTTCCTTTCTGGGGTTCTCAGCTAAGCACTGAAATACAGGGTTAAAGTGATGTGTTCTAGCTTAGTGTTTGTTCTTTACAAGTCCTGTGTTTCCTCTGATAGCCTTTTCTTAGGTAGTTAATTCATATAGTAGATTGAGGCTCTTAACATTTTAAGCTTTTATCCCTTTCCTTGGGTTGAGCGTTCCAGTTAACATTCTTGATCTACAAAATAAGCCAGATTTTCTTCTTTCTGTATTCAGGTTCTGGAGCCAACCACCTCCTTTATCTGGTCCCCGTTTGAATGTTAGTTATAGGTTGTCCTGTATTTGTACTTCAGTTGATTTGCAATGAAGGATATTTACTTTCACTAGCTTTTCTTCACTGCTTGCACAAACTAAAACTTAAAATAATAGTGACTGTTTTTTTGGTGTAGAAATCTGTAGGAATATCTGACACTACTGAGTTTTCCACTCTCTGTAATCAAAGCTTGGTAAATTAGTCTCCAGAAATAAAACCTATTGCTTTACTTACAAGAATAATCTCTTTACTCCTCAAGCATAGAGGCTAGATTTTGGAGTATGTTTTATGGTATGCCTCCAAGTCATCTAATATAAAGAGAGGAAGAAGTACTGTAATGACTTCATAAGCATACTTCCTGCTATACAGTCATGTTTTATGAACTCCTAAAACCTGCATGCCATTCAGTTATCCATGCAAACATCTTAATGTTGTCTGCATTGCTCTTGCTGTGTTTCAGAACAGATGAGTTCATTCAAAAGACAATCCGTGACAAGTTTGCTCACTGCACAGTGCTGACCATTGCGCACCGCTTGAACACCATTATTGACAGCGACAGGATTATGGTAAGACAGTTAACTGCTCAAAGTTCTTCTTTTAAATTTTTCTAAAGAACAGTGTTTTCAACTCACTCTTCTTAATTTTGATCCAAAAGTGGGGCAGAAGTTTAAGTTGCGCTTTAGACTTATCCTAGTTAGGTTAGTTACTGTGATTGACAGCTCATAAAACTGTAGAATTTATGACCTGAAAAGACTTCTTAGGTTGTCTGGCCTCGTGGTTTCCAACCTGCAAAGCACAAACTCACTGCAGGTGAGGCACAGCAGCACACGCACAGGACTTAAGCAAATAAACTCTGCCTGCACTAGGAGCCTCTGAAGACACACCCAAGAAGCTCTGGATAGAGTCAGCTGGATTTGGTCAGGTCTATTAATTCAGTCTCAGTGGTTCCAGGGAGGCACTGACAATAGTTAGTGGTGTGGGACATGTGAGGAGGAAGTGGTGGAGGTTCTGGGGCAGGAGACATGGAGGTAAGAAGGCAGCAACTGCCCCAGGACAAGGGTGGTTGTGGGAGGAGTGGAACTAGACTGGTGAGGCAATGAATATGGCCAACCTTCTAAAGCAAGGTTTGAACAGAAAGGATGAAGCATTACCAATCTACCTTTGCCATCTTTGTTCCCAAAGAGCAGTTACACACTCTGCCACTGTAAGATACCCTCTCTGTCATCACATCTGCCCCACAGTGTGTTGCTTTAGGAAATACTAGGAAATTGGGGAAATTATTAGGAAATAATACAAAATTATTTTTGTAAAGGCAGTGGTCTTCCCCAAGCTCTCAGGAAATGGGGTTGATTTGTGTCCTTGAAATGATGTGCAGCCTGCAGTTTTGTAGTTTTCTGCAGTAGGAACAGCAGCCCTTTGCAAACATTTTCTTCACAGCCAGTTAATGAAGTAACTGACATAGTGGGCAAACAGTGTTCATAAGTGGAACTCAAATTTAACCAGGCTTCAAGCAGACATTACCCTTCACCTCTCACTGGTAGCCTTAAAAATACTTTCTTCAATTTTTGTTTGGTGAAAATGAAGCACATTAATTCTTTCCATGGTTTTTTTTTTACTGGATGCTCAAAACGTTTTAAAATCTGTGATGGAGTTAAAATGGTTGCCTCAAGTACACAAAATGAAACAGTTGGATCTGCTGAGGTGAGTGGCATTCTGAGGAGTAGAATAGATTGTGAACTGAGTGATTATAGTTTACTTAGGAAGAGAGAAACCAGCAGAACTGCTGTAAGAAGGCATATAATTGCAAGCATTTCACGTATAATAAATAAATATTTTCTTCTCTGGTGAATACCTCCCCACAGGTCTAATGGCTGTGTTGGTGTTTTCTGCAACTCAAGTGAACAAAAGACTTGTGAGGAAACAACTGTGACCTAATTAATAGCTGTGTGTGTTTGCTAGCTGTCTAAAAGGATTTCTGTGGGTATTGGTTCGTTAACAACCATTAACATGTTATGCACAGAATGTCCCTTCCACGAAGATGTTTTCTACTTTTACCTTTAGTACCATGCAGTCGTAATGAAACTAGATGTTTTTACTTTAGCAAGAGTCATTGGAACAAAGCAGAGAAATCGCCCTTCTCCCCAAACTTCTCAGTATTCTTACCAACTGTACAGCTACTCTATTGCATTTTTAGAGTCTGTACATTATTCTGTTGCTTCAGTTTAGCTATTAAGGTATCTAATTTTTTAGAAGTCCTTTTTTAATGTCTTTGACCTCCTTAAGAGTGTTAAGGAACAGATTTTTCAAGATGTTCCTTTCAGTCCACGGTCATTAGTAACAAATATTTTTCATCTTTTTACATTGCTCCATTTTGATCTTCTTACAGGTTTCTGTAATTTTTTTTGTGTGAGAGAGGAGGGTGAGACATAGAGGACAAAAAAAAGGTGGAAACTGACATGTGACCCCTTAAAAAATCTCTTAGCATCCAGTTATTGATTCTGTTTTTGGACAAATTAGAAATACAATTGCATATTTGGAATGATCAGAGTTATGGCAGGTGTGCTTTTGTTACACTTTTAATTACTTGGTTTACTCAGGCATGTCGCTGCTAGTGGGAATACAGCAGAATTTTGGAAGGTTAAGAAAAACATACTAAAAGTGCAAGGAAAAAGAATATTCCTCTACAAGGCTGACTCTTAATGAGTGTCATTAATAATAAAAACAATATTAATGGAAATTAATAATTGACTTAAATATCACAAAATTTGAGCTTGGCTAAGTAAATTTTTTAAGTGTATTTTAAAATTTGGTTAGTCAGTAAGGTGTTCTAATAATTTACACTGGGGCTCCACCTCCCAAGCAGCTACTTCCCAACTGGTACTGACAGAGAGCATCAGTCCATTCCAGACTCAGGACTTTGCGTCCGTCATTGTTGAGTGTCATGAATGAAGTTCATGCTGACCTTTTCCTTGAGCCTGTGTAGATCTAAATAGCTTTGCATCTCAACCCTGTCTTAAGTGTTTTGACTGCAATTTCCAATTTGGTGTTGTCCACTGCCTTTTTATTTGATTCTGTTTAGTTGCTGGCTAAAGCAGAACTTTACAAAAAGGAAGTGCTCAACTTTAGGGTTAATCCAAACGTTAAAAAAAAAAAAATTAAAAAGAGAAAATAAATTTGAGGAAGTCATGAGAAAATGTCAAGTTGGATGAGTATGGAAATAGGAACTGAACGTGAACTGTTGCATGTCTGCTCACACCCACCGTAATAACCGGTTCTATTTTAGAAGAGAAGAAAAGCCTACTGGAAGAGGGGGGAAAAAAAAAAAAGAACAGAATACATTTTATACAACTGTAGACAAACCTGGCCTCAGGAGTTGTTTTAATTCTCGTTTGTTCCGTTCCCAAAACCAGACCTCTGGTTTCATAATGCAGGTCACGCCTTAAGAGTATTTCCATTATATCTATCTCAGTGATAAATACATTTTATCAGAACTTCAAACATTTGAAATCATTGAGGGAAGAGCTGTATTGTGTAATGTGATACTCTCTAACCCAATCACCTCAATGAGTAATACTACATTGCACTTGCATAGGACCTTTCATCTGGAAATTGTAACGCTCTTTACAAACATTAATTAAACTTCAGACACCTGGGTGAGATAGGGAAGTATCCATACAATCTTTGGAACCAAAGTTGGAAAGACTTGTTAAGTCAGGCCATCAAATACTGCTACCATAAAATTATAATCCAGCGGTTTTCAGACTTTTTTTTTTTCCTCTCTCATTTCTTCCCTTGTGTTGCTCCAGAGTCTCATAGGACATTTTCTCTTTCCTTTTTCTTCATTAGTTTGAGAACCCAAGCTGTAACTTCTCCTGTCAGGTGCTAGCAGTACCCATTTTAGCGCTTTGGCACAGGCAGCCACCCTGTTTCTTGGCAGAAGGGGAGAATGGGAGAAATGCTGCAGTTGCCTCTTCTGTGATGGCAAATCCTGGTGGCAGCTCATCTTGGGCTTGCTCCACTGGCCCCTCATTCCACATAGCTTCCCCACCACCACAATAGCTGCTTCTCTGTCTTGTCCTCACCTTAAGAGGGCAAGGGCCTTTTACCTAAGTTGCATATGCAGCTCATCAAACCCAGCCAGGAGCAGCCAAGAGGCACCACTCCCAACACTTCCAGAGGGATCTGGTAAAATACTCATCACCCTCTCCTCTCCCTCCTCTCTGCTTCCTTCTCCAGGTTGAGAAATATGTTTTAGAAACTGTGTTTTTACAGAGGGGAAAACAGAAGCGTAGGGAAATTGCGGCTCACCCAGGGATGTAGTGGATCAGTAGCAAATTAAATATGTGCATCTGGCAAGAGTCTGATGCAGTTGTTCGCTCTGTGTGCTATGCCATGTTCTCTCCATAGGAAAGCCACAGAGCAGTCAAAACTTGTGCATTTTCCAATGACAAGGATGTTTCTCCACAGAGACTTTTCATATCAGTGCAATACTTCTTTGAAATGGAAACTCTTTATGCAAGCAGAACTTGATCTGGTAATTAAAAACTGTCATTCAAATGGGAAGTTTTTGATGAAGAGAATCATGGGAAGAGATTTTATTTATGAGAAAACCTGTTGTGGTTACATTCTTAAATGACTAATATTCAAGGTAACAATACAATGTACTTCACAGCCAGGCTTGAGTTGTTTTTTTTGGTCAATAGTAAATGACTTCCCACATCTTTCCGGTAAGCCTCCCTCCTTCAGTGCTTCTTCTTTTTCTGATGTTACGTTTACCGTGGGGGAACATCTGGGCCTCATAAATCAGACTGTAGAGATCTAACCTCAGCAAGGTAATCATTCCACCAAAAGAAGGTGTAAACATACTGAAATCGATGGGGAAGCTCTGGAGAGAGTTCCATGTTAGTATCCTTCATCCATCCAGTTGGAAATGAGGCAACGGTGCCTCAACACCAAAGTGAACACGATAGTGATGGTGGTGCTGCCCTTCCATAGCAGGGGGGGGACAGCATTTTTCCAGGGGGTGCAGAAATCTGCTCATCCTTGTCCTCTGTGTGAGGAGGTCCGGATGCAATGCTCTCCTTTCCCAGGAGAATGCCGTACCCACCAGTGTACACAGGGCATTCAGGTTAAGGCCAGTCTCCACCCTTTCTTTTCCAGCATGGTGGTGCCAGAAATACAGGAGTCAAGGAGCTAGGGGGAAGAGTAAGCATGAAGGAGTCTAAATCTGCAGCCCAGTGAGAAGCAGAGTTTTTGAAGGAGTGGGGCAGCTCAGCTGCCCTACTTATACCTTCATGAGAGCTTTTGCTGCAGGGACCAGGTCTCCAAAGATATTTAGGCACCTCATTCTTCATGGAAACTTTAAGGTACCTTGTGGATCTCAATCCAGTAATTCACAGTAAACTTGCTACATTCATATTTGTGCACCTGCTGTCATTATTAAAAAGGAACAAGTACTAATGAAACTACTTTTTTTCACTAAGCCTCTGTCTTGAAAATAGAGACCAGGGAATATTAGAACTAAATTGATTATTTTTTCTTCAACCTAAGAAAAATCTCAGTTGTGCTATGGGACCAAAGTCTCTTGGTTAAAGAAGCGTGAATTATGAAGAATAGGGGACCTGAATGGAGCAGAATATAGAAATTAATGGTAATAGGTGGGATGCCTTGCAGAGGGGAGGTGAACAAATACTTAGTGTCAGCATGCCTGAATATCAGTATCAGTATGTGTACAGCAAAATCATTGCTTGTGTACATACAGTTCTGGAAGGTGACTGGTAAATTGTCTGGATGACTGGATTTCCAGGGTCCAAACCATCAAGTTTGAAAACTTGGGAAAGACTTCAAAACCGAACTACGAGGGGTGATAAAATATTTCAGGGAGACTCTTTGGAGTTTTTAAGCAGTTCCACCAGATGTTGGGTGGGATTAATGCTAACTTGCCTATCTGGTTCTTACCTATTTTGGAGTCCATTTGGCCAACTGATGGGGAGAGCAAAAGGCCTGGAAACTGTTATATTTCTCTTTGCATTTGTTAACTCAAAATTTGCAGTTACCGGAAGAGCCGAGTGTTTAAGCAAGTGATTTTTAAAAAATTATCCATTTTGTTTGAACAAAGGCAGTTGCCACTGTTTCCAGATATTTGGAATCTGGGTTCATGTTTAGCAAGCCACGTGGGAAAACCAGATCCTTCCATATTCTTTCTTGGAATTTAGTAATTGAGTTCTACTAAGATCAACAGTGAACATATTGTTTCAAACTGAGTAATGTATGCATCTCTGCTATTAAAAGAAGATACCATGTTTGAAGTTTAGGCCAAGTTTTACATAAAATACTGAGCTATGTGCCATGATCGTGTATCAGGGTAAGTGTTGTCAGCAGAAATAAAACGTCTGTGACAGTTGTAATTATCACACCTGGCCCAGTTGTCTCTAAAATGAATCAAAATACCAATGAACTTGAAAAGATACTAGGATTGTTGACTATTTTTGCCAGTTTTAAGCCACACCTCTCCAAAACATTGGCATCTTTGAATTCTTAAAAAGCTGCTCCCAATTCCAGGAGGGCTGCCCAGCAAGATTCTTCTTTTGCCTAAATAAAACAACTAATTATTGAGGCAATACTTTAGCTGAGAGCATTCAAATGTAGGGCTGGATTTGAATTACTTCAGGAAGTTAATCCAGTGTTTGATGAACCTTGATCTCTCTCACTCAGGCATCTGTGTGTGAATGTGTTTCTGTCAGTTATAAGACAGGACAGTCAGATCATGTTTCTTTAAAGACAATGATATGGAATCCAGACCACACGAGAAATACATCTTTAGAAAATTAATTTTTTTGCTCTCTCAGAAATCCTATAAATTACTGTTTAAAAACAAATTAGCGCAGGACATGCTGGTGGCTGATGCTTTGAGCAGAGAGTTTCTGATAAGGTGAAAATGTGTGCATGGAGCTGAGCCACAAGTTCATTGTCAGCAAAAACAGATAAAACCAGGAGACATGCCCAGTCATCTGCAACAATATTCCATAACCTCTCAAAAAGTGTAATATCCTTGTAGCTTATCTAACTTACTAGGATCCTGAAAAGCCTTATTAGAGAGTGGGTTTTATTAAGCTGAAGTGTATCTTCTATCACTTGAAGGCCACATTTGAGCCATTCTGCAATCCCTGATTGAGAAATGTGGCTTTACAGTGATGGAAACAATAATTACTAATTGACCAATGGAGAGTTTTGTCAGCATGTTCAGCTGTTAGTGTGAACTGGCATGAGGTCACTTTACACATGCTCTAATGAAAAAGTTGCACTGGTAGATTGGATGTATTGAGGTGAGGCAACTGAGCAATACAAGAAACAACTGCAGTGACTGGTTAACAGGCTTCCTTCCTCCAACAAGATAGAGAAAGAGTTAATACTGAATGATTATCAGTAGAAGACAACTCATTACTCTATGCCTGAAAGGTACTTTTCCTTCTAACATTCCAGCCAGCTTACAGTGGCTTGCTGTCAGATGGAGGAAAAGAGAAGAAGGGTAGAGTTTTAAGCTTCTGCCATAGAAGGTTAGATAAGTTGTATATGGAACAATTTACCAGCCAGCACTGCATGCTGAATAATTCCCTGAAGCTCAAGAATAATTTCTATTTAAAGAAATCCACTCTTTCTGGTTAAAGAACAAGCTGTCTGAAGTTACCTTTTCTGTGAAGTGGGGAAGGCTGGCAGAGGGGGGGTGTGAAACCCCTGTGAGCAGTGGTAGATTTGGTGTTACTACAGCAAAATTGAGCTCTGCTGAGGTGAAATATTTGGGAAGTCTGAAAACAATAATTCAGATTATGTGAAAGTAAATGCCCAAGTTTGCTCTGCATTGCTTGTACACATGATACAGGAAACATACATTATTTGACACCAAATTTGTCTGAAGGTACTAGTAGAGTAATTTGTATAGGAACCCTGAAGGAGCTTGAGGAATGCTTAGATTAAACCTGAAGACTAAAAAAAGCAGAAAAAGAAAAATCCCTTAAAAGGAAAAAAATCCTGAACTTTAAATGGTTCCTGAGTGATATTTGCAGCCTTCTCAGTGTTCTTTGGTGTTCACAAATCTGTTCAGATAAGTTGATATTTATAAATTATTCTTAGAGAAGTATGTACATGTTTCTGATCTGTTTTGACAAACCATGTTAGATGGAAGAGACAGAACATGCTTGCATCTGAACTTAATGCCAACTGGAGCACAGGCTGTTGACTCTTCCCCACAAAGCTATGTATTGTCTTGGGTAAATATATTTCTTATAATATGATGTAACCAGAAGCATCTCCTGAATATTCTCCTCTTCCCAGGACTTCATTGAAGATCATCTTGATGTATGCTCTCTGAGGAAAACATTGTTCAAAGTTGTACTCCTAGCGGAGTTTTGAACTTTAATAATAATTTTGTTGTTTGGTGATGTCTTCTCCAAGTCTAAATTAAATCAGATGTATTCCCTGGGAGATAATTTGCTTGAATTATTTTCCTTTTGAATAGGAAATAAAAACATTTATGATCAACTGTTAAATGTCCCATTTTCCCTCTGGCTTTATGGTGAAGATGAACGTGAATAGGAATACTAGTCATTCCTCAATAATAATTGAAATAAATTCCCATGCCCCCCTCTTCTGTTGCTGAACACTTCCAACCTTGGACTGTATTTTTCTCAGAAAGTTTTATAACTATTGTTCTCTTGGTTTGTCTGCTTTTGTTGCTGAAAGTTAGAAAACGCAGGATTTAGAACTTTCTTTTTTCTGTCTATGGATAGGCATAAGTACATGGTATTTGTAAGGGTCTGTGTTCTTCCTCTTTCTGTGGCTAATAATGCTTCTTTTACTTACATTAATTCACAAAGGAGATTTTAAATTCACTTTAAAAATTAATGTTTGCTTTTCCAAAGTCCTGTGCAACAGAACAAAAAAGATTACTTGCAGGAATCATCAGGTATAAAAGGTGCTTGCTGTCCTGGTTCTGCTGTCTGGGTCTCTGGTGGAATCTGGACTAGTTTAATGTAGGTTCCTCATCCTTCATTGTCCTCGTTTTCTCTTTTCTTTGTGAAATGATCTCTGATTTACTTTTCACTATTTTATGTTTCCTTCTTGTTTTCCTCCCTTTTTTTGTCATGGTTAAGACATTAAACTATGAGGCTATGGAATAGAAATACTGCAAAGTTTGGGATTTTTTAGGGGGAACACCTATTCAGAGTGGACATACATACCCTGATGGTATACAGATGAGGCAAAAAATTGACAACTGTTTTGTAGTTGCCAAGTCTTAGACAAATTCAGTTCAGCAACATTTTTGTGATGTAGGTGAATAGTCTTTCTGTGCTTGTGTGAACACAACACATTTAAATGGCTAATACTCTGTTTCCAGGTTTGCCTTGGCAGGGCAGTCAAATTCAAATGCTTCTTTTCTGTTTCTCTGTCCCTTCCCTGCCGTGTTTTAAATCCCACTGTTTCTATGTTATTCTATGCCTCTGTGTCAAATAAAATGCTGTTCAAAGCTATGGTGCCTTCTGCCCAGTATGGTTCTGAAAAATTCACAAGTGGGATGAGCTGCCTGCTTGCTCCCGAGCTGTTCAACCAGGATGAAATATTAAATGGAGTGGAATTAGGTGGCATGAGAGGATTTTACTCAAGAAGAATACTGCATTTAACCTCTGCTCAAACATAAAATGTCTGAATAGTGCTGCCTGAGTAAGGGTGGGTTGGATAGGTATAAGTAAAGAGCAGTTCACCTTATGCAAGGAGGTGAGTGAA
Source organism: Chaetura pelagica (assembly GCF_000747805.2). Lineage (NCBI taxonomy): Eukaryota > Metazoa > Chordata > Aves > Apodiformes > Apodidae > Chaetura > Chaetura pelagica. The sequence continues at coordinate 2,107,582 of NW_009970720.1, forward strand.
TTGCTTTGAATAAGAATTTCCCTGTGTGCTCTTTTGCATGATTATCAGAAGCCAATTTTGTGAATTCTGTTCTGTTTGAGTTACTCTTCCACTTGAGAAACTTCTGTTGAAGTCACAAGGGTCTGACTACAAAGGCAGGAACAGTGCAGACAAGGTAAAAGAGGCTGCCAGTGCAAGACAGTGGAGGCTCTGGCCCTGGTTTATGTATGACTTCTTGGGTTTATACAGCTTCTTTGTGTTTGCTTTATTTTATTCAGAGCTGTCAAAGTATTTCACTGGCAGTTAACTCCCTCAGAATGATTATGAGGCTTTATTTGGTGTATTATACAAAAGGTCAGACCGAGGAGCTGACAAGTTGAATGATTTCTCCAAAATCCCCCTCTCTGAATATATGTGTTAAAAGCCTATAATGAAATCCCAGGCTGATTCAGAGTCCCATGCTCCTGTGTGTGTCCTCTGTAATCACGGTGCTGATCTGATTTCGCCAGCTACAAGCTTCTCTGGCTTTTCTGTATCAAGTTCCACTGGTACAACTGCCTTGGAATGCATCTGGGTTCTTTTTGGTCATATTGTGCAGTGATAAGTGTTGCATGCAAGTTGATCAGAAAATATGTGGCTGGTAAACACCAGATTCCACCTTTCCTGAATGATTAGCTGCCTTTTTGAAGTCCTAATGATTTTAATTTGGCTTGGAGTCAGTGAGTAAGAGTATGCAAAGCTTTAGCCAAAGTACCTCCTTATTTATTTAAATTTTATCAGCATGTATTTCTCCAAAGGAGAGAACCTATATCTTTGTCTAAGCACTTTTCTATAAATGTATAAATATCTAAGTTTTTAACCATCAACTAATTCAACTTATATTCCCTCCGTTGTGTCACAGATGACAGCAGGTAGTAGAAACAGTGTTTTTCCCTGGTGAATAAGGTTTGTAAAGTATTCCTGACATGCAAGAATTATGGTTTTTGTACAGTTTAGTTCTTTTTTTTTTCTCTTCTCAGATTTAAAAAAAAATAGCAACACAGCTTGGTTTTCCTTACTCTTGTTCTGTATATTTTCATAACACAAGTTTGTTTTTATTCCCCAAGCAAAGGCTGTGAATACATGAATGATTTGTTTAAAATGTGAATGGAATTTTTTTTAGACACACAAATCACTCACTCTATCTGTTGGTCTTCTGGACTTGGCTGTTTAAAACTTGTCAAGGAAGAATAAATTTTTCCTTTTTCCCTCCCAGGTTCCCTGGAGGAGGATGATTGTCCATGTTTGTGGTTGTTTCAGATATTTGCAAAATTAATGTTAAAATTTGAATACCACAGTAATATAAATGTTCAGAAACCCTCTACTTTCCTATTGTAGCTCTTTACTTGTGAGAGACACATTTAATGAAGGTGCTTTTTGTTGTCTTTCTTAAGGAGTGGTTCCATAATGGAGTGCTGTGCTGAAAAACCTACATTTATTGCCAAGGCACCAGAGGTGTCCTATGCAACCCAATTAAATTATTACGTAGAACTGTATATGATAAATTAATTTATCAAATTTTTAAGGAAGCTGTTCTTAACTGTGACATACTGTACTGTATGAAAAGTTGGTGATTAAAATTATATTTGTAATTATTCCTTAAATATTCAGATTAAATAGGCTAGGACTAAGTATGCTGGAAAAAGAACATGTGAACCAGTGTATACCTTTGCAGGTGAAATACTACATCTATTGTGTGTTAAATGACTGTATGTTGTGCTATTCAGTACTACTGATATTTAATTTTTTCCCGTGAGCACTTTCTTTAGTTACATACCAAACAGTATTGGAAATACCTTGCAGAGGAAAATGATAGTATAAGCTGGGTGCTCGAAGTTTTTGAAAAGAGCAAATAACCTCTTGTAGGTTTCTGTGCATACCGTTTATGAAATTAGATGTATTTATGCTGTTGTTGTTGGCTGGGTTATTTTCCATTCAAATGCCATGTACTTAACTGAACCGGAAGCAAAGGAGCGGGCACCTTTCCCCTGGTGCCAGGTCCCTGGTGTCAAACAAGTTGACGGAAATCTCGGCAGCGTGTAATTTTCTCAGCAGGGCGGGCAAAAGGCATCAGCTCAGCTGTCCTGCTCCACTCTGGGTGTTTGTCGTTGATGGGTGTCCAGGCTGCCTGGAAATCTGCCGGGCTCTTGGCCATCAGGATGCTTTGCACAAGGAGTTGCACAGGCAAAAATGGCATCTTTGAGAGTTTCCTCAGAGGATGCTGAGTTTGTCTCCAAGCTTATTGGAGTTTCTCCTTTCAAACAGAAGGTTGCAAACTACTTCGGTTATTTTGGAACTTGTCCTCATAATACCTTTCATTAATATCTTTCCTGAAATCAGCAGCTCCAGTTTTTTAGATCTTTTTTTTCTTCTTCTTCTGCTTACAAGTATGTACACCATAATTACGGCTTGGTTATGAGTCCTTGAAGTCCCTCTGTTGTGGCAATATCTTTTTCAATAGTATGCCATGTTTATTCAGTTTTTTATTTACATAAGAGCAAAAATATTTTCTGAATTACTTTGTTTTCACACATAACTTCTTCTTCTTCTTTTTTTTTTAAAAAAAAACAACTTCACTGCTGCTGCACATGCATTAAGGTACTGAACTTGTAGACCGATACCCAGATCTTGTTCTTGAGCATTTAATTTATAAACCAGTTAAGTATTTTAGTGTATTGCATTTGTCAATATTGACTTTTCCCTGCTATTGTATTTCTCATTCTCTTAGGTTGGGTAGGTGTATCTGAATCTCTTCTAGACTTACCCACACATTTTTGTGGCATTTGCAGGTTTGTCACTTTTTTGATAACTCCTTTTTCTGATAACCAACACTCACATAGCTACCACATGTGCCAGAACAATGTTGTACCCACCAGGTCCTACCTTTTCAATTTTCCACAAAGAAAAATGCACTGTTTATTTCTAATATTGGTTTTCTGTCCAGGTCCTTGAATAAGTTTTGGTCCCTTTTAGCACAGGTATTTAGTTACACCAGATACCTTTCTGGAAATCCATATAAACTGTTTCTCCTCTAGTTTTCCTTTGGTACCTTAAGAATTGTATCAGATTTGTGAGGATAAATTTACTTGTGCTAGAACCTTGAAGAAAAAATTCTGCTTGTGAACTGTGTGTCTTCTACTTGTGTTTTTGTGATTATTTTAACTAATTTGCTGTCTTATCTCAAAACATATATGCTCGTCTAAAAATTCCCTGAATGAATCCTGTAAGGCTTTTCAAAATGTAATATTTGCTACCATACAATCCTTAAATAGAGTTACTAGTATGAGAGTATTTTCATATAAGTTCAATTGGATTATTAATAATTTTTTACTGATATTTTTTACTGTGTGTGTCCTCTGTGGCTTACTGTCTTAATGCCTTTTTAATTTTTCTGTTGTTTTTTCCTTCTCCCTTCCTCTCTTTTGGGTACCTATGTCCCTGGTGGCATCTCATCTTTTTTTATGTAGAAAGAATAGGTTCAGGGTAAGTATCTTTCTAATATGTAGTTGACAAAACCCGATGCAATAAATTGTTTATCTTTTCAGCAACACCCTCATTTTCTTTAATTACATCTTCACCTCCTCTAATCCAAAAGACTTACCTATTCTCCCTTAACCATCTTGGTGGTTATTGCGTGGTTTTTACCCACAGCTGTTTACTTCAGAGCCTGTTTTCGTCCTCTTTGTTTCTTTCTTACACAATGAATCTGATAATCTGCTTTGTTGGGTTCACAAACATTGTATTTCCATATTCTGCATAACTTTGCAATGGATTCCTATAGGTGGAATGGCTGTAGGGCACTCTAAAATAGTACAACAGGTCTATAAACTGAGAAAGTACCGTGCTTGTTTGAAGAGTATGTGTTTCATTTTCAGGATACAAAATTCATCTTAGCACTTAAAGTGCATATGTACATTCCCCCCTTGCTCGTATTCTCTAACTTCTTTCTTTCTTTTTTTTTTTAAATTTCTTATGCTAATATGTTGGCTTCTGCTGATTTAACAGGTTTTAGAGGCAGGAAGAGTGAAAGAATATGGTGAACCTTACATTTTGCTGCAAGAACAAGATGGCTTGTTTTACAAAATGGTGCAACAAGTGGGCAAGACTGAAGCAGCTTCTCTGATTGAAACAGCAAAACGGGTAATTTTAGAAGAAATGATCATTGAGTTTGTCTCTACCCTTTGTTTATCTCAAGTTAACATACTCAGTGCTATAGTAAGCCTTACACTAAAGAATCTTTGCCATGCAGACCCATCATTTTCAGTGCCTTTTTTAGTGGGATATGCGCAAACTTCTGAATGGTACATGTGTTTATAAACCCTGAGTTGAAAGACTGTTTGGATTTTTTACATCCTTCTGAATGTACACAAATAAGTGAGTGTACACATGAGAGTAAGTGACATACTCACCTGTGCTGGCCACTGATCTTAAAAACTTGCTACAAAAATATGTTAGTGTTTCCTAGTCAAACATTCATCTGCTACTCCTTTATTTTTTTAAAGGGCCCATAAAATTTGAGTTTGAGGTTCAGTGCCTGTGCATTATATTATGGTCTCAGAGAGCATGGTCACATTCATACTTTTTGTGCTTTCTCTTCTTTTGGTCTTGTACCCTTGCTCTGTTCTGCACTCAGGATGAGTAAGGCTCAATTAACTGTTGAATATTCTCTTGTTTCCTTGTTCCATACAAGGCTGTGTGCCCGATTTACTGCTTACTATTCAAATCCTGCTCTGAGTACAGAATCATTAATGTAATTGCAAGCATTCCTCTGGCAATCAGAATGTTTAAGAAACATCAATGGCTTAATTTTCATAAAACACCTCTGAGGTAAAGCTATATCATCACCACTTTTCAGATGGAAAGCTGAAGCAGAGATAAGAAGATAAAAGAAAATGACCTGTGTTTGAGGAACTTACTTTTACTAGCTTTTGGCTTGATTTCTTTTTTTTTTTTTTTCTTTTTATAATTTACCACATGGAATGTCCAGAGCAAGTTTTTATTTCTCTCAGTGCTGATGAAGCTTCAGCACTGCTTTAGCTGAGACTGGCAGTGCTTAGTTTGGTAGACACTTGATTCATAAATAAGGCACTGACACTAGGTATGTAGAGGCCTAAGAGTGCCTCTTCATGACAAGAGGCACAGATCTTCTCTTTAGCCTCTATGCTTTCCACTCCTGAAGTTGTTAGAAGTGTGGAGCAGAGCTAGGGCAACACAAACTCCAGACTGTTTCCTGGAGAAACAGGAAACCAGTCAATGGAAAGCAATACCTGAAGAACAGGAAACAAAATGGCAAGTGCCTGGCTATTTCCTAGGAAAAATAAATGCATTTCCAGTCAGTTGGAAAAAAATGAAAAGTTGTGCTGCTGTCATGGAGGCTGTTTTACGGGGCTTCTTTAAGATTAGGGAAGATATTTCTGTCTCCATATTCTTAAAAGTTTTTTACAAAATCTCTTTTTTTTTTTTTTTACTAAAATAAATTTTTCCTTTTTATAAAAAAGAGGTTTTCAAGTGAAGCTTTGTAGCTAAAAGTGAACACTGTAAGTTCATGTGTGGCACTGATTAGGCAACTGAGAAAACAGCTTTGTCACTGTGTAGACCAGGTGATGAATGCTGCTGTCCTCCTCCATTGCTGCAGTGTAGCTTCTTGTATTTTATTACTAGAAAGGAATGAGTTAGCCATAGTATTTTATGGTACGTGTATGAAAATCTGAGTGTTATAGAAATGATGTTTCAAAGGATAGCTTCAAATTCATATGACCAGTGTTTATCTTTAAGGTGAAAGCCAGCTTCCAAAGCCTTGATCCTTGGAGTGGCAAGAGGTGAGGCTATCCAGCTGTCATCTGTAGAGGTTTAGCCATGTCTTGCTATCTCTCCTTCCTCCCCTGCAGCCCTCCCCAATTGCACAATTGCATTCAAAGATAATTCAAAATATATAAAAATAATTGCCTGATGTTACTTGCCCATATAGTCATCTGCAGTTACCACATCAATGTTATGTGATTTTGTACAGGAAGGGAAGAGATCCAGGAACCAGTTTCTGCTGAAATGTGGTTTGATGAAAAAGTTTGCTAACTCCCAGGCTAGAAGGCAGATACAAGCTTTAACATCTGCCAAGAATGCAAAGCATGGTGCTTATCCACACTCAGCCCAAAAATACGGGAATCGAGAGACTCTATCTCCAGTCAGCAGCTACCCAGAAGCACAGTTGCAGTCCTTTCTGTTTGGAGGACTTGGACATAAATTCAGGATTTTCATTATTGCTGTCCCTTGTGCTTCATGCATGCTTTCAGAGAAGTTGCTTAGTCAGAAGAGCTGATTCCAATGGCTTTTCTTTTTACACTAGTTAAGTCTGTTACATGTATTGCTGTTGGTCTCATACATTCCTACTGTGGTTAATAAGAACTGTTTTTATGAAGACCAGCTTTTTTCTGTTGTTGAAAACCAGCATGCTGAACGTAAAAAGAAAGGGTAATATGGCATATATACATACTTTTCAAAAGGCGTTACAGTGGGTTGCTAAGGAAAATGGTTTGGAATGTGGCCATGCTTTAGCAATAGTTACTTGATTTATTGCATTTTGGACCCAAATCTTGTGCAGAACGAACTTGCACCAAGATCTTCTTTCAGTAAGGTGAGACTTTAAATGCATTTTCTGGATTCTGCATATATCCTTTTAAATACAGATGAAGAGGAACTACATATTGCAAATTAGAAGACTAGTTTAGATATATTTGAAGAAACCTAATTTAAAAAAAATAAAATCTGCTGAGTGTCTTAGCTAAGCATTGCAAGATTGAGCTATTCAAGATCACTGCTCCTGCTGGAACCTTTGAATCAATCCAGCGTTGCTGTTTGTACTTCTCTCTTGGTCACTCAGTGTCTCCATTTTTTTGTGCCAATGTCAAAGAAAACAATGCAGGCACAGCTCAGATTGGAGACTGCTGAGAGTATAGTAACTAGGCTGTGAGGCTGACTGCAGTAGAGCTGTGCTCGGCATCACAAGACCATGTTTTTATCTTCGCTCAGTTTACAAGAAGCTGTTAGGAGAAGGTCCTGTGGGACAGAGAGAAATAGTCACAGTTAAAAAGGAAAAAAGGTGCTCAGTTATTCAGCTAAGCAAAAGTTGGTGCATTTTCCATGCTCTTGGCAGCGTAGAGAGAGGCTTTTATGCAAGCTTTGGTGGCAGCAGGAGAGGACTGGTTTTCTGTCAGTTAGTTCTTGAGTACTTTGAGGGGAAAAAAATTAAAGCTATGACAGATGTGTAAATATTAAAATACTAGGTGTTGTCTCACCTTCATGATTACTTTTTAAAAGGTTGCAGCTCTGTTGGCAGTGGAAGAACTTTCTTTAAAGACTTGAGCATTTAATATCTTGAGGGATTGGGCTCAGGGGAAGAATTGCAATGAGACAGTTGAAAAGCAGCTGCCATTTCATTACGTCTCTAGTAATGTGCCAAGGTTTTCTGTTAACTTTCAAACCCAAAAAAATCACATTCAAAAGTTGCATTAAAAGTATGCTGAAGTTTTGTGTTTTAAAACAGGTACAGGATGGGAATACACAACGGGGGCTGCTGTCTCTGCAGCGTTTGTGCAGGCAGGTGCCTGATTAACTTTGCTGCATCCGATGGTGGCTGGTTACTGAGGAATGCCTCTTTAACAGGGCTTCCAATTCTTCAGTTGATTCAAATCAGACCTTAATATTCTTTGAAACTTGTGAAGATGCATATACCCAGCCTTAGCTTGTGCACACAAAGGAGGACAGTGGTACTTACAGGAATGTTTTTATAGAATGACTGCTTCTTTTTTATCCTGCATGTCTTATGCGTGTATTCATATACCTGAAAAGGACATTATTATCAAACAAACTGAACTTTGTTGACAACACTCTCAAATAGAAATTGGAGAAACGTTTCATAAGCTGTAGTCTAAGCAGCCTGACTGTGAGACCTAACTCGTGACACATGTCAGCCTCAGAAAGATAGTGTATATTCTGTTTTTAAAGACTCAAACAAAACTTTTCACATTTTTCTTTGAAAAAAATTGTATTTGAAGTCCTTTTTCACCCAAACACATTTTTAGATAAGAGCACACAAGTCTTGACATTATTTCATTTTGTTATGCGCATCTGTCAAGGAACAGAGATATGATACAGCTACTAAAAACTGATGATTGTGGAACAGTGAAACTTGACAGCATTTCATTTCCTTTATGTTCTGATTATACATTTATCAGGAAGCCTGTATCTCTTCTAGTTGAGCTAGAAATTGGTAGAATTCAGGAACTCAAAGGCTTGGCAAAGAACTGTCCTATTACTTGGTATCATCTTACATTTTAGAGAAGTTGCTTGGTTGAGTCATTGTTAAAGCTTTTGCTTCTTCTTTCATTATTGTGGTTCACTATCCAGAGATCACATTTCTATAGGCCCTATAACTGCTCTGCAGCACAAATTAAACGCTGGGATATTTCATACATATACCTTGAAGTTTCAATGGTTGTCAATCATAGTTTGTAAAATATAGGGATTACAACCTGATATTAACATCTAAACCCATTGTGTTCATTTTATGTGTGAAAATGAGAAACCCTTGTGCAGACGCAAGATTTCACAGCTTCTTTGTCATCCTATTTTTAATTTATCTCCATGTTTTGAGCCAGTAAAATGATTTTACTTATCGGTTTAATGCAAAAGTGATAAAATATATCTCTTTATCTGAATTACCGGAATTTGAGTGGATCTACAGGTTGCATGGGATTTTTCTCACGCTTTGTTATAATGTAAGATCATATAGTAATTTTACTAATTTTTCCATGACACGGCGTTACTGAATACCAGTAACCTGAAGTTCCTGTTGGAATTCCTTAAGGACGTGTATTTTATCTCTTCTGTATTTCTTTCCAGAGATTTTACCTGAAACGAAAATGTGTTTGATGCGTAATTAATTACTCACAGAATCTGCTATTTTTTTTCCTAGGTGTATTTCAGTAAGAATTACCCAGAAGTTGTTCAGAATGGTCAACTTGCCACAGATTCCTCCTTGGATCCTTCCTCAGGATTATGCATAACTGAAACTGCACTGTGATTCCTAACAACTGTAACTGTTTTTCATAGAATGTAAATCTGAGATCATCTAAACTGAGCGACAATGTTTGCAAGTATCAATGGGAGAGGAAAGGGAGGGGGCGATTCTTTGCACTGGACATCCTTCCTTATTTAATACTGAGAAGAAAATATTTACTGTCCCTCTTTCTTTAAATTCAGTGCAATATGTTTTCCTTCCCAACTAATTATGTGTATTGCTAAAGAAATTAGGCAGAGTCAGTTGTTATTTGAAAGTTATGTGGTAGAGATCTCTTTTATTTAAACAGGTGCAGGACACCTAACGGGTCTAGAGTGCATGTTTGGAGCTTATGAAAAAAAATATAATTGGAAAGTGTCCTTTTTCTCTTTTGGAAATATGTTGAGGGTGAGCAAAACCAAAATTTTGTCAGTGTTGCTTTAGCATGACAGGTATGTCTGAACAGCACATTGGGTAGTGTACCTCTTAGTTGTCTCATGCAACTGTCCTTCTACCTGTCATAAGTAGCTATGCAGGTTGGTAGAAAAAAGACTTGAACAAGCCAAAAATACTTTTTGATAGCAAAAAGTACTATATACTTTTTTCTTTTATAAATAGTTGAAATAATGCTGTTCAAGATGAATGTAAATGTTAGTTTTATTTTGTTAAAATCCGAATGCTGAAAAATCAATCTCAGTCTTCTATACTTCAGAAGAAAATTGCCACATTTACACTGAAGAAACATTTAAATAATTTAACATACATTCCTCTTTTTGTCCAGGTTATCAAAGTAAAAAGGTATTAAAATAACTTGAGGAAACATTTGAATGACATGTCATTATACCTAAATACTGTGTAGTAGAAAGTTATCTTCAACACAACATATTGAAATGTATACATTATTTGCATTTATTGTGCCTTAATATCTGTGCCTTCAAGCCAAAGCTGTAACTGCAGGGTACACAACAAATTCATTAAATATATGTTAAAAATGTTTAACCTTAGTATGTTTAAAGTTTTGCATCAGGGGTTCTGTTGAACTCGAGCTGTTTGAAGTTACCATCCTATTGGAATCTGTTATGAGAGTACAGCCAGTTTTGAATGGCTGTTGTTGATAGTGAGAGGAGCACAGTGAGGCAGAGAGGTTTGGTATTCGTAAGTTATGTCCTGGTGCAGCAAAGCATTTTAACACCAAGGCATTATTCCCATGCTTAAAAAAAAAAATAAAAAATTTAAAAAAAATCAAGCAAGTGCTGTGCTGCTTCAGATTTTTCATGTTTAGTGAGATACCTACTCTTTGAGGCCTGGTAGAAAAGAAATATGTTAATCTTATTGGAAGGAGCACAGAAGAGACTAAAAGGCAACGGATCTCTTCAAGACATAGAAAATACTGTTTTTTGAAAAAACATACTGAAGATGCTTTGTAAGACAAATGTTATTTACCCAGTGTTTACCCAGTGGTCTGAAAGTAAAGCAAATGCAGATATTTCTCCTTTCAAGCAGTTCTTCCAGCAACTGATTCAAATATAAAATTACTCTGTCCTTCTCAAGAAGTAAATAGAGACCAAAGCTTGTGCCTCAACATAGGGGCTCATCTAGAAGGGCTTTGCCCTGCTCAGGACTCAGCCCAGTGGTGAGAGGCTGGTGAAAGGCAGAATGCTGGTTTCCCTGTTGCAGCATCTTCCCTGAATTGAGGCTCAGAGGCTTACTGTCCTGCTGTGAGATCCCCGGGGAGAGGGGAGGACTTCTTTCTACCTGCAGTGCCAGCAGCCAGCTTCCTCTGGTGGGTGGTGGGAGAAAGCAAACATAGTGTCCTTTTTTGCTGGTAACACCCTCCTCTATCGCTAGCAGGTAGTTATAAAGTGAAGTACTCTTGTCTCTAGCTTTCTTTTGGGAAGTCTGGCACTTCTGCAGTGTATAACACCTTACACTACTACAAATCCCATTGATATTGGTGGAACTGTACTTCATGCAGTGATTCACAGTGTGAGGCTTGTGCTACATCTGCTGCTAAATGGCAGATGGCCAGGGGCAGCTCCCTGCCCCCAAAGCCACGGGGCACAGGTTGACTTTGGCTCACGAGCAGCGCTTATGGCTAATCCTTCTTAGAACACACCAGCCACATCCTCATTTCTGTTTCTCTTGACCCTGGGTCTTCTCTGGTCTCATGTGGTCCCCCTAGCACACATGTGAACCTGGCACACAATTACCATCCAGCACTGTTTGGTTTGGTTTGTTTTAATTGAGATTGTCTGAAATGAGGACAGGGCTATTGTGCAGCTCAGTGGAGTGATGTTTGTATTGCAGAGCTTAACTACGTTTTACAGTAGTGAATTCTTTTTAATTTCTGAATGGTTAGTTCTTTCAAGAGAGTAAGTATGGTGTATAATACACTGAGACTTATAAATACTCTAATAGAACAGTATGTTCTCCTGGTCATATACCTTGAGTTTATTTTTTTTTTTCTATCTAAACCAAGGAGATATGTGTGCATAAACCAGGTCTATAATTACAGTTTTAATTCATTTCAGCTCTGAAATGAATCTGTGGTAAGTTAGGTTTCAGAGCAGAGCTCCAAAACCCTGGCTGCTGCAGACTCAGTGGTATGAGACCCTGACAGATCTGGCTATCAATCTATAAGCTAGAATTAATTTGATCCTGTAGCTTTTTGAATGTGCACAAAAATGTTAGGTATCTCTGAAAATACTGATTCTGCTTCTCCACGTGTTTTGGCAGGACATTACTGGCTGTAGGTATCAAATATCAATATAAGAGTAAACTTTTTTTTTAAATCACACTTGAAACCCATTAATTGCTGAGTAGAACAACTGATAGCAAGTCATTCTTGTCTGCCATTGGCATTATATCCATCTTCTTAGTTGAAAGTAACAAAAAATATTTTCATCAGGAAATGGTTTCTAGATTCTTTTGTTGGTGTTGTTGTTGATAGTTGTTTTGTTTAGATGACTGTTGGTTAAGATTGACTGTTGAGTAAAAAAGCTGAGTAAAAAAATGCCATGTACCTGAGTAGCAAAACTCAGAGCAGAGATGAGGAAGGCCCGCCTTTAGGTGAAAGTCTTGGTCTGTTAAATGGACAAATTTTCTTCCTTTCAAGGTGTTTTATATTTCCTTTTAAATAAAAGTTTTTTAATAGTTCTAAGCTTCCACTTTGAAAATTTCCGTGCTTTATTTGGAAATAGCAAAGCTGGTTACTCTAAGCTACATTCCTGCCTTGGGATCTTGGAAAAAGAACTCAGTCTTCTGAGTTATTCAAGCCTTTAAAATACTCCTTCACCATGAGGTGCCTTAATGTATTCCAGAGTGTCATTTCTAATAAATACAATTTTATACCTAATACTGAAAATCATCAGTGACAGAACTATTGTTTGATTGGTATGAAAGACCAGGAATAGCTTCTACTTCTGATCTCAAGACTTGCTCTTCAGATGTTCATTTTGATGTGTCTTTGCTCCACCCCTGGAACCACTGGGAGAGTCAAAACCGACACAGTTCTCAAGGACGGGTTGTCTCATGTTCTGCTTCTCTTTGGCGAACTGAACCAGAGCTCATGTGCCAGACAGGCATAGTCTTCTGTGGTACCATTTGTACTGCCCTTTAGAAGAAGGGGACCTTCTTCTGACCAGCATCAGTAATGCCGTTTGTTTAGTTGATGTTGACTGTTTCTTTTAACCTTCCCAATACATGTTTAAAGTAAGATTGCAAAAACTAATCAGAAGGGGTCAAAAGATCCAAATGTTATGGAAACTTCTCTAAAAAATGCTGCTTTCTGTGTTAATCTTACCCTTTGAAGTATCTTTAAGGTTTTTTTCTCATCTTTTTGTTGAGGGGGCAGAGGGAAATGAAAGTTAAAATTGCATATTTCCTGTGATGGTGATGAGCATCTGACTCTTCAGCAGAAGAGTGTGGCTTTCTGTATATGTTTTACATTGTGTAACAGCGCACTGCTTTTTCATCTTTTTGGGGTTGTTGTTTTTGTGTTTTTTTGGCGTTTCTGTAATAATTTGATTTTGGTATTGCTATGAAACAATTCATTTTGTTGATGTTGATGTGACAATGCCCGTCGTACAATAAAAGATGTTTCTCAGAAGTCTGTAAAAGTCGGTGATCATTGTGACTGTGTGGTTGAAGGCAGAAGTGCCAGGCTGAGCAGACAGCTCATCTGAAAGCTCCAGACACCTTTGTGGCATCACCAACTTGGAAAGGTTGGAAAGCCTCCATTTTGAGGTGTAGCACAAGAATACATTCCAGCTTGCCCATTCCAACATGCCCAGTTGCCTGCGGTCTGAGATCTCTCAGATTACATTATCAAGCTCTTTGCTTTGGTAACACGGCCTAAAAAGTCATTCAGATAGTTTGTTGGTTTTTTTTAAATCGTGGTGGCAGAACCACTGTGGTCACACGAGTGCAGGTAGGAATGGTCTCTGCCTCAAGCAGGTAGCAGGCTCAGTGGGCTGGAATGGACACAGAAGTGAGATGAGTTAACAGCACAACTGCAAAACTGGATGTCATCTCTCTTCTGTCTGATGAGTTTGTTGCTTAACCAGACACTCAAACTGCTAGTTCCTGAGTGTCTCCCTATGTCTATCAACTGCCTTGACCACTTCAATCTACTACTTTGATGCAAGTTTTTTAATATAAAATGAACCATGTACTTGTCAATAATCCCCCAGTGCAGCAAGTTCCAGGAATCCATGCAACATCTTTGTCATCTGCCTTTGGATAATGTGATGCTGGCCTACACGTTTAAAATTGCTCATGTTTCTACCAAGTCTCACACCCACCATGCAGCTATGTTAACTACCTGTGAGTGAATTTGGTTTAGTTTGTCACAGCACAGTAGTCACTGGTGCTATGAGCAGTATTCCCCACGACCATGCACTTCATCAAATGTGTGCTCCAGTGTTAGTGTAACGATTCTCTAAGAAATGGATGATGTAGATTAGTTTGCTTGCCTGAAAGAGAACTGCTGATAAATAGCAAAGCTGAGGATGCGTTTTATGAATCTGCCCATGAAACAAGTATGAATTTCATGAGACCCAGTGTAAAAAAGCTGGTTCATCAATTTAGAGCAATATTAATGTATAAAAACACTCCGACATCTGAAGTCAGGCTTTCACTGTCTGCATCTTGGCACCACTTGACTCCCAAAATTGCCAAAATACAAAAATACTTGTGGATCTTAGCCACGGATTCAGCACATGCTCAAAAGTATAATAACCTTGAGAAGAAACTGGAGATAGTCCCACTGCTGTTCAGAAGCCAGGGCATGTCCTACACATGTTACTGGAGGGGGTCAGTGCAAGGTACTTGAATCATGCCAGCTTTCTTCAAACATGGCTGAGTTAACAGGAGCTAACAGAGCTCTTACTAGTCTCCTGCATGGGGGACCCTGCTTTTTAAGGAATACTCTCTCGGGAAGTGGGAGATGGGGGTTGCAGGCTTTCATTAACCTGAGCCACTTGGGTCTTGACATCTTCTGCATTACCAAAACATAATATTCAGGATGTTTTTCATGGGAATATCCACCATGAGTGAGTGAAGTGTGGGATTATATATCCACCAGGACAAAAGAAATCTCAGATCCAGGTCCCAGTTCCAGGGGGGTATTTATGGATTTTATTCAATGATTGTCAGTGGAAACACCAGGAGGAGCTGGGGACTCTCCTCCAGGCCTCTCATAGCTTGGGTCACACTGAGCAGCAGAATCTCTTTGCTCCAGCTGGGCGGTGGTGGCTGAGGCTGCAGCTCCTGCAGGGCACAGGCCTGCTGCTTACAGGGTGGATGCTTTAGCTGTTGGGCAGCTCTACAAAAGTAAGAACATTTCTCCTGCCTCCCCAAGGACACTCTTGTCCTCAGTGCTCTTGCTACCATGTGGACCTCTGCTGTGGCTGGGGTGGTCCTTCTGCAGCTGCTCCTAATGCAACATCTGGGCAGTGAGTTTCCCTATAGACTACGGTTTTCCTTTTAATCAGTATTGTTCCTAATAGAAGAGCTCTGAAATACTAACTGCACTGACTAGAGACAAAGAATAAGCTCCCAGTTTATGCAGTTTAAACGACTGTTGCACCCAAGGGCATGTATATCCCTTGGTCTCTATCATCTGAATTTGATGTCTAAAGTATGGCTGGTGGGTTGTGTCAGGCACACAAGACTTACGAGTCTTGTAAGCTGTGGCTTTTATTCTTTCTTTTTTCCTTTTTTCTTTTTTTTAAGTTTTGTAGTCTTGCTATGGCAAATAAGGGGCTGGGGCTGGGGAGAGGACAGTGAAAAATAGTTCCCTTTGTTTAATTCTGGTAAGCTTTATAACTCACAGTTCAACCACAGATAACAAATAAAGGAAGGACTTTTTTATCCTGAGAGCAGCCTGAAGAAAGCAAATCTTGCTAGTGTTCATGCCAGTTGACATTCTTCACAGGAAAGGACCATAGTTACCTTATGGCATTAAATTGAGTTGGGTGGGAAATGCAGACTCCGATTTCTTAGTCAAAGTTTCACTGTCAACAAGAGTTTACTCTTGATTATAACGGGCCCAGATTTCATTTGTAACATAGATGCCAGGCATGAATAGGGCAAGTGAGCACTGTCGAGCTGTCTGTTGAAAACATTGCCAGGGTACCAAAAAAGAGGATATTTCCCCCCTCCCTGCCCAGCTCAGAGGATTTTTCTACATTCTTTACCAGCAAGAAGACAGCGTGGTACCAGGATTATGGACCTCTGCATTTTGGTTGATTTAACATGTATGTGCTTTCTCAGAGTAGTGATTTCCATGAGTGGGGTTATGCAAGTAACTCACCCTGAGTCATTCATGCAGTGAATTAGGTGCCTCTTCCCACAACCAGGTCGCCTCCTGACAATCATCCTCTTTTTTTTAAATTTATTTTTTAATTACTCAGCAAATCCTTTTGCAACTACTTTTAAGCATTCCCTATGGATCACAATTTCATGTTTGTGTTTAATGTTTCTTGGGTCTTTTCAGTCATGATAGAACAGAGAAACTGCATAGTATTGTCTCTCTATTGGTTGGCGTAAACTTTCATATCTGCAACTTTAAGTTTGTTTTCGTCTGATTTTGGTCACGCACAGGTGTTAATTTTGTGAGTGTCCGTGTCAGTAAAAGCTAGATTTACCTGAATGGCATCATGTTGTGCATACACATTGGCACAAAAGGGAAGAGAATCCACATTTTTCAAATAGTTTTATGGAAAAGCCTCTGCTGCCATTTCTAGCAGGGAGCGACAGAGACCCTCACGGCCTTGAGACAATGCAGAGGTGCCTCTGCACATGCCGAGAGAGCGTAGAGAGCGGTGAGTTGCCTGCGGTCTGCTGGGATGGAGCAGGGCTGGGAAGACTCTCCCTGCACTGGTTTTACTTGCCTGGGTTCTTTGTGCATTTCTGCACTCGTAAGAAGTTGCAACAGATGCTGTGCAGAACCAGTTCTCGATGCTGAAAGCAGAAAGTGAAGTGCCAGGTGCTGCTGGTAAGCAAGAGCAGGTACCTATCCTGTGCCAGGCATGGCCGAAGCCTGTTCCCCTCAGGTGCTGTCCTCACAAGCTTGCTGGCTGACTGTGCCTCTGCTCTGAGCAATCAGACTTATTTTGAAGGAGGAGCCCTCTGAAAAGGAAGAATTTCTAGGGAGAGCTTCCTAGAGCACTGGGGGAACAACAGCAAGGTTTCACTCCCGTCTTGCAGACCAAATGCTCTTTTCTCCTCTTTTCAGGGCCCAGGCTGGAGTGACAGCTCGGGAAGCTCCTGGGTGCTCTGTGAGGAAGGCGTAACAGCTCACAGTGCTTACAAGGACCTTCTAATGGGTTGGTTAATTGGCTAATGGGGATGCCTTTGCTGCAGCCTAATTAATGTGAGTGCAATGATTACTTAACACGGAGATGTGTAGATCTCTGAGAGATGGCTTTGCTGGGCTGCCAAAAGGAATGGGCAACAAACCAGTCGGAGCTGCTGATGCTGTTGCCACAGATTTCACCAGAAAGGCTGCTTTTCCTTCCAGCTTTTTTTTTTTTTTCCTTTCCTTTCTTCCCCCGTCCTGCTTCAAGAAGTGATTATCAGTTCATCCTTCCCCTGGAACTGATAGTGAAGCAAGCTTCTCTCAGATATGGCTGCATGCAATGTGCCTTTTCGTGACTTCCCCTTGTAGGATCTAGGATATTTAAGCCCTATTACTGTAACTGCGGCCACTGTTGTTGGTAGCTCTTCAGGGCTTTCATTTGCCCATCCTGAGGAGACTGCAACAAAGACTGGCCCCTGCTGTTAAATTGTTTGCATAATTTCTTTCTTCTATTTTTTTTTTTTTTTAATAGAAATTGATCTTACGCTGGGAGAAATATCAGCTAGAGTTTTAACACCTAATCATACTGTAACTGAGTGAATCAAGCTGAGTGTGTCCCTCTTCTCCAATCCATTGCCTTGAAGTTGAGGAAAGAGCTTGACTTCCCAGTTCGATTTATCTGGACAGCCCTTAATCCCAAAATTTACTGAAGAGCTGATTTATTGTCTAACATCAGGGAGGAGACATTAATTCCCTGTCTGCCACCCAGCGTGACCACTTGGAAAGAAAGAAACCTCCTCTGCTGTAGGTGGGATCAAAACCAAAGGTTATAAACCAAACTGAAGTCCGTGTGTCAGGACAGCTTGCCTGAAAAATTCAGCTCTAATGCCACTTAACCCTGTAATTGCCTGGAAACCCTAGAAGCACCTGACTCTTTACCTTGGAGCTTACCCAGGTGCCCAGAGCTGCTCTCCATAGGATCTCCAGAGCTGCAAAGACAAGCAGCAGACAGTGCCACATGCCCACCTAAGCCTCCCTACCATGGAGAAGAGC
>NW_009970720.1:2125521-2135123 GCF_000747805.2 Chaetura pelagica
GGTGTATTTTGCTGATGCAGGGACTCAGCAGGCCCTGCCAGCCACACCCAGCACCTCACAGGATCACAGAATGCTAAGTGTTGGAAGGGATCTCTGGAGATCATCTACTGAAACCCCTCTGCCAGAGCAGGTTCACCTAGAGCAAGCGGCACGGGATGGTGTCCCAGTGGGTTTTGAATGTCTCCAGACCAGGAGACTGCAGCCTCTCCTGTTCTAGTGCTCTGTCACCCTCCAAGTAAAGAAGTTCCTCCTCGTGGTTCAATGGAACTTCCTGTTTTTCAGTTTGTGCCCATTGCCCCTTGTCCTGTCACTGGGCACCTCTGGGAAGAGTCTGGCCCCACCACACGCTGCCACAGCAGCTCTGGCTCAGCAAGACGGCACCTCTGAGCGAGTGGGAGAGGGGCAAAGGAGGAGCCTGCCTGCTGCCTCCTGGAAAAGTGCCCTTCTGGGGGAAGGATGCCTGGGGGAGAAAGACCCTCTCCACCTGTCGTGGTGCTGCCTTGCTGGAAGCCTTTGCTGTAGCCATGGTGCCCAGGAGAGAGGAGGAAGCTGGATGGCATGACCTGCTGAGCAGCAGCCTTCCTGGCTCTCCCCCACCCTCCCCAGTCTCCTGAGTCTGAAATTCCTGGCTGTGGAGTGGTGCAGTCTCCAAGCAGTGGAGGAGTAGGATCCTCCACCCAAGGTAGCCTCCAGCCTGGTTGTTTGGGTGCTGTCGTGGGATGGGTTTGGGCCCCTCGGGCTGAGGCGGGAGAGGAACCCAAGCCTCCCACTTCCTCAGCATATACTTTGAATACCAAGGCATTATATAATAAAAGCTATCACCACCTTTTCTTCTTCCTGCTTTGTTTTTAAAAGACTATCTGTACAGAGTCTTTTGAAAGAAAGGGCGTAGGTACCAATCTCCAGGAGAATATTTCAGACAATGGATCCCAGGCAGACAGGATTGCCTCACTCCAGCCTCAAGGGGCTTTTAGTGCAAGAGAGAATTGCAGATACACCCTTGTCCTCCACTTTTCCTGCTGCTTGAATGTGAGCAGATCCCTTCAAGAAGATCCCACTGTATCCCCCTGGCTCTGTTGGGGGACTCTGTTGTTGACTCTGAACCACGCAACCTTCACCATTTACCATGCAGGGAATCTGAGTGCAGCTCTTTAGCTGCTGAAGGCCAGATCATCTAGAAGTGAGGAATTTCAGTGCCCAAACATCTCCCAAATCTAACCTTAATTTCTCTAGTTAGATCAGGTTGTCAAATCCAGATGAAACTACTTGCTTCTCTGCAAAAATGCCAAGGATAGAGGCTTGATCAAGTAGGATGTGCTTGTATAATATCATAAGCAGGTAAGACAATTTTTGTTGCTTTGAAAACTTTACAAGGCTTTATACTGGAAATAAACTTCCAACAGGACTCTTAATCACTGTACTCTGTGAAGACTCATTTGGAACAGTCTGGGCAATTAGTTCTGATGTAAGCTCTTTGGCTGGAAATGCCCAGACAGTCCCAGATGTCTCTTTGATGCAGAATCACATGAAAATTCAAGTTTCAATTGCTCCGATCAAACAAAATGTCCCCTGCCCTAACTGAAGGAGAAGTCTCTGCTTCCCAAAGCATAAATGTGTTACACATGGTGCCTATTAATCAATGGAGTCAAGTCTGGATCAGCATCAACTCATAACTTGTACTTAGCGGTGGGATTATACAAATAAAGCTTATGCAAATACAATTTTGCAACCTTTAGGATTTTGTGTGTAACCTGTTTTTAAAACATTCCATCTATGGAAATCTATTATTTCACCCTCATTTTCTAGGCAGAACTTTCACTTAAGAGGGGAGCAGGCCAGCTCAGCAGTAGGGTCTTCATGAAAGATTAGTCTTCGTCTTATGACAGCAGATACTGTGAATCAAAGGAAATCAGAAAACAAAATGAAGAAAGGATGTCACTGTCCTTGCCACACCTTTGACAAGAGAAGTCCCCAAAGGATGGCAAAGACCCCTTGGGACCCCTTCATTTAAATCTTCCTTATCATATGTTGTCATTGTACTGTTCATCAGCATCTGATTAGGTGTGTTTTCAGCCATGCTAGTTCCCTTCTGTTTTATCTGTAAGCATTTTTCATTGTTGATCACTGCTACACAGGGGATGCCAGCTCTTGTAAGAGGGGAATCAGGCTTTCTCCATTCTCAGAAACAGTCAAGAACGCTGAAAGGCATTAAATAGAAACCTTTCCCAGGATGTCCTGAGAGGCAAGTGTATATTCCAGGAAGCCCAACTGCAGTGGAAATGGCTGGTTACCCTAGGCCTAGACTGACTGCCCAGGTATGATGCTTCACGAATGTTCAGGTAGTTAGCCAGGTGCTGTGCTGAGATACTGCTCTGATACCATCAGGAGATGCTCATCACAGCAAAATAAAAGAGAGATGGTATTATAGAGGATCATTTCAATACCTGACACTCTTACACTTGGCTAATTGTATTTGTTCATTAAGATAAGGATCAGCATTCAGCTTCCCCAACATTTAGGTCAGCCTTCCAGTACATTTGCACTTGCAAGAGAGAGCTGCTTTAATGAGGGATAATGAAACCTGCTACGCATTGCATCATGACTTCTGTGTTCATATCATTTACACATGATAAAATGCAAATAGTATTGACTGCCAATGCACAATCATGCTTAATCCTCTAAGCCCACACACACATGTGCTAAACTAATCTCCCTAACAGTAAACAAAATACACATCTGTGCCTCTCTCCATCATCCTGAGAACGTTCATTTTGCCTAAACTATAAGGTGCATCAACTGTACCCACGCAGCCAAGCAAATCGGTTGCCACCGGCTCAAAAGGGCTCTCGCTCCTGTAGGTACCCTTATTCCCTGCTTGCAGTTCACAGAAACATGACAGTGCCCTAAGAACTTGCTAAACAGACCCATGTTCTGTATTATAGGCATTCGGAGGGGATTTCTAATTCATCACTCAAGTTCAAAACTCTGCCAACGCACTTTGGTCATCCAGGACTTGCTTGTCATTTTTCTGTAGGCACCCTGGATTTTGAAATGGGCATCTCAGCTGAATGGTAGCTAGTAGAGTTGCTCAAACCCTTCTTCATTTGGGATTTCTGCTGCCAGAAAGGTATCCGCATACTCTTTTTTACATCTGGGTTAAGGAGCTGGAATGAAGTACAAAAGGCAAGATATTAGGCTGAACTGGGATCACTTAGTAACTAGCCATCTTCAGTGAATAAATATTCCCTGGAGGTTAAATGGGCCCACACGTATTTTAAGAAATGCAGATTAAGCACACAGTGAAAGTTAAATGTATTTAATTGCAATCCTGTTGTGGGAAGCTCATCTCACAATGTCAGAATAACTGAACCACTTTCGGGTGTCTTAATACTGTGTGGGTGTTCATATTTCTGCCAGAAAGTCATCTTCAGGTTGCACTGCTATTTGAGAGTGCTGTCTCTCAACTGGATCATTTTAGAGACTTTCTGCATCTCTGGTTCCCTGACAGGTGTGACACCTTTTTTATCAACTTTTCTTACTCTTTGAATGAAAACAAACTTGCATTAGTTCAGGACTGATGGAGAATTCTCTTTGGAAATTTCTCTCCAGCCTTATGAAATGCAGGTTTGCAGCAATTATTTCCTATTTCTCACCACTATTGGCAAAACACTGACCTGGGTTTTAATGATCCAGAAAAATGCAACAGGCAGCAGTTATCTGGAGAAACCATAGAGTTGTGTAGGACATGATCCCTGGGGAGTTGTCCCTCTGGTGAAGAAACGCTGAGGAGCAGCTGAACAAGCTCTATGTCCTTCAAAGGCACCTTTCTCCTTTGATTACACAGGCTCTCATTTTAAGAGGGCTGCTTCACGAAGCCTGTAAAATTTAGCTTCACAAATACCTAACAGCCAAGACTCACCGTGGACAATCAAAGACTGAGAAAACAAGGTTTGCTTTCTGCAGAAGTCTCCCAGCCTTTGTCATTAGCTAAGCCTGGTGTTCACAATGTTGATCAGAGAGTGCTCAGTGTTAAATACAGATGTGCCCTTTAGACACTTCTTTGCCCATTTGTGGAATCATGTGGAATTGTCAGAGTTAAAGAGACCTTTAGAGATCATCTAGTCCAACTCCCCTGCTAAAGCAAGATCCCCTAGAGCACATTACTCAGGACTGCATGCAGGTGGGTTTTGAATATCTGCAGGGGAGGGGATTCCACAACCTGGGCAGCCTGTTCCAGGGCTCTGTCATCCTCATAGTAAAGAAATTTTTCCTCATATTTATATGGAACTTCCTATGTTCCATCTTGTGCATGTTCCCCCTCCTTCTGACACTGGGAACTACTGAAACGAGTCTGGCTCCATCCTCCTTGCACCCTGCTTTTAGATACTTACAGGCATTCGAAGCTTGGGAACATATTCCTGTGCCTACCTGTAATTGCACCATATTCTCACAGCAGCCATAAAGTGAAAACTCTTTTTTTTAAATGTAAGATCTGTGAAAGCAGATATTATTATTCAGCATTTATTGTGGTTTGGGTACCTTAGCAGCTGGAAAGAGGAGTGTGTGCCCATACCGTGTGTTAGAAAGCAGAGGCTGTGCACCCAAGGTAACAAAAGGGTGCAAGTGCAAGGGGAAGAATCTCCTCCCAGCAGAGCATCCAGCCTATTGCCAGTGTTTGGGTCAAAGACCTGGGGAGACGTGGCCTCCTCGTAGCAGCTGGATGCCTGCTCCTCCCAGCTGGACCGCTCCTCCACTTGAGGCTTGTGCGTGTTAGATCCTTGCTCTGATACCTTCACGTGGGCAGAGCCTTGGCTCCATTCACTTTGGTGAAGTTAAACTCGGGTGAATTGGCCTCCCTCAGACTGTGCAGCCTGATTCACATGCTAGGAATCCAGCCTCTCCTTCTTGCAGAATAACCAGTGTAAGCTCAGGCAGTGGAGTCGCCTTCAGTATCAGCTCTGCAAGCGCTTTCGTACGTGAACCGCAGGGTGAGATCATGGCCCTTTTAAACCCTGCCTGGCAGGAGTGTGCCCTGGATTGTGCCAGCTGACAGGATTTGCAAGAGGCTGTGGACACAGGGGGTGAGCCTGCGCTCCTAAAGAAAGGATGCAGAGATTCTTTCTCTATCCCAGTAAGTTAGAGGGTTTGAGCTCTGTGCTGCAACTGGGCCTGCTTTGAAATGGGTGCCTCCCCCAGCACAGCTTTGGCCCACGATGGCTGGCACCCTCCTGGCTGGCACAAGGTGTAGCACAGATCAGGCTCTGCTCCTCAGGGGCTGTATGGATGAGGCCAAGTCTCACTACAAGAAGGATGTCGAGTTGCTGGTGTGTGTCCAAAGGAGCTACCAAGCTGGTGAAAGGTCTGGAGAATAAGACCTATGAGGAGAGGCTGAGGGAACTGGGATTGTTTAGTTTGAAGAAGAGGAGGCTGAGGGGAGACCTCATTGCTCTCTACAACTACCTGAAAGGAGGTTGTAGGGAGGTGGGAGTTGGCCTCTTCTCCCAGGTGAATAAAGACAGGAGGAGAGGAAATGGCCTGAAGCTGCACCAGGGGAGGTTTAGACTGGATATTAGAAATAATTTATTTACTGAAAGGGTGGTTGGATACTGGAACAGGCTGCCCAAGGAGGTGGTGGAGTCACCACCCCTGGAAGTATTGAAAAGAAATATAGATATAGTGCTTAGTGACAGGACTTAAGCACTGAATGGGTAAATTAGGTTATGGGGGGGGGGATTTAGGTTATGGTTGGACTTGATGATCTTCAAGGTCCCTTCCAACCAGGATGATTCTATGATTCTATGATTCTGTAAGTGTTGTGGAAGGGAAAGCAAGTGCATCTGCAAGTTGTGCATGACATAAAAAGCATTTGTCAACCTGGTACTAGAAACCTCTTTCACAGCTGGACGTATGACACGTACATGCACATATATATTCACACACACACACATATATATATAGACATAGGCATGCACACACTGCACTTCTATGCAATACCAAATTTTAGTGCTCTACAGCAGAGTAAGAACCATGGCCTGTTTCTCTGTTTCTTTTTCTTTTGGAGAAGGTAGGCCAACCCACACTCATTTTAATGTGCCTCCCTTTCTGAGCATCGGTGGGCTTCAATGCCCTTAGCACAACACTTCTGTGAGCTGTCTTTTCTCCCTCAAGTCTGATAGAACTGGTGTGAATGACTGCAGTGTTACAGCCCTGCTGCATTTTGTTCCTTTCCAGAGTGGGGTTGCTAAAGCCTGGCTCTGGCTTCCCTCCCATCATTGTGCCATCATGTCCCAGGCACACAATTTTGTTACCTATTTTTTGTGTAATTCTCTGGACTCCTCTCCAGCAAAGACTCACTTACTGACAAAGGACACTAACATACCATTTGCCAAAATTCTCATGGATGAGAAAATTAACACACCCCCCCCTCTCCTTTTTTGTTGTTGCCATGGTCACAGAAAAGGAATTAAAGCATCAAAGCCTTCCATTTCCTGATGATGGATTAAGGAAATTATTAATTTGTCTTATAAAAAGGCAGGTTGTGTCTCTGCAATTAATGTTAGAGAGCCCTTCATGAGGGGCATTTCAGCCTCCTGGGCGGAGAAGGCTAAAGCATCTGCTTATTCACAAGCTTAGATAGTTGGAGCTGCTATGGGGGTCTGTGGTGTACCTCCTGCCTTCATTAGTCACTGCAGATAGGATTTGGCTTCCTAGGCAGTGGTTTCTTTGGGGCACAGGATTAAAAATTCAAGCTCCCCTACAAATTAAGCCCTCTCCTTTATCCATTTTTTTATGCTCCATCAGTGATCTCTCAGGATTTTTCCATTGCAGGATGAGGAAGAGAAAACTTAGAGAAAAAAAAACAACTTTACACATACTTATATTTGATATGTTTCTACTCACCACTTACCCTGCTTTTGTGGCTGCCTGGTGCATCTACTTACTGACAGGGTGGCTGTTTATATGGGAGCTTTTTGCAAAGGTTGGCTTCACAGTGGGTTGCAGGCTTGGCCATGGCCACCACACCTGCCCCAGCATCAGGCATAAAGTCTTGGTCCCATAAAGACTTTCTGATGGATCTAGGCCTCTTTACCCAGCTCAAACTCATGTTTCTTGGTGGGCTGCCCCCACTGGATCTCTTGCAAGGAGCATCTGAAATTTCCTTCTCCTTTGGGACTGCCCATGCATGCAGGACACAACAGGGAGGAAAATATATTACTCTGTCTTCTTTATTATAGAAAATTCTTTCTTTTGCTTTACTTTTCACCTTTTTTTAGGCTTTTTGTCTAAAAAAAATGCAGAAAATACATTTTGGAATCCCAGCATTTGCCTTCAAAATTAGAAGAGGAAAAAAAAGGAGCACCAAAACCAGAGAGATTTTGAACTTCAGACCTATCAAAACTCTCAGAGAGTCCCATTGTCCCAGGCTTAACTACAGTGGACTCCCTGAGTAGAAAAGTGCTGCTCGGACCTTCTACTGCTGGCAGCAGTGTTGTCTGACACAGAGCCCAGCACCCCACAGCAGACTCTTTTAAATTCACCATTTCATATTTCTTCTTGATGCATCCAGGTAATTTGGCCCTTGTATTCACTTGAGCCCTTTTTCTTCTTCCTGAAAGGGAATGTCTTAATGCTTCCCATTGGAAACCATAGAAGTAAATTGTTGCAAGAGAGAATACCTGTTGAGCTGGTGCCAGCTGGGCTAAAGGGAGGCTGAGCAGTGCTTGTGACATGGGGCTGTGCCTCATGCTAACCACATGGCTTGTCCCTTTGATATGGTGTCTCTCCAGCCCTGTGCTTTGCCTACCTTGCCCCAGGAAATGCAGGAACTTGTTTGTGACTTTCCCCTATGCTCAAAAGGCACAAAGGAGGAAAGGATCTTTTCTCTGAGTGGTAAGCTTCCCTTTCCCTTTAATCTGCTTTATGGGAGTCCCTTTCCCCTCTGCATGAAAAAAATGCCAGGACTACTTCTTGGAAAAGTTGAATGCAATTTGGAAACTCAACAGAAGTTTGCATCCCTGCCATATTTCTATGCATAATACAGTGCTGCTCTCCCAAGTGACCACATTCAGACCACATTCAGCTCTGGTGTCTTTCTTGAAGACACTGCCACAGTCAGGAAGGCACCTTTAGTTGATGAAAAGATATGAAACCCACATTTCTGGGCTTGATGGATATGTAATTAAAGGATTTAAAATCATAGAATCATAGAATGGTTTGGGTTGGAGGGGACCTGTAAAAGCCATCTAGTCCAGCCTTCCCCACAGTGATCTGGGACATCTTCAACTAGATCAGGTTGCTCAGAGCCCCATCCAATCTGACCCTGAATATTTCCAGGGATGGGGCATCTATTACCTCTCTGGGCAACCTATTCCAGTGTTTCACCACCCTTGTAAAAATGTGTATCTAGTCTAAATCTACCCTCTTTTAGTTTAAAATCATTATCCCTTGTCCTGTTGCAATAGATCCTGCTGAAAAGCTGAAAAGTTTGTCCTCAAATCAATGCTGCAACTCCACGAAGGATGTTTTTTTGGCATTAAACAAGCCACATGACTTGCTGCTCTCAGACACTGGGCTATAGTCCTTAAGGTCTCAGTTGCTGGGGACAAAACTCATCTTTTCCCCTATATCTGTGTGATGATCATGGGTCCTGGTCCTATTAGTCTTACAATGGCACTTTGGTGTGCAAATAGACTGATTTGCAAACACAACAGAATCGTACAAAGTCTAAAAAAAGTAGATGTGTACCCTGGGTGTATTTATACATCACTTAAGCCCACCTGGAAGTGTTACACAGTGTATCAATGGCATTTATTTTTCTTTGGTAAACAATGGGTACACAATGTGCAGGGTTTAACATGAGCCCCAGAAGAGTTTGCCTTCTCCACAGATAGCCCTTGAGAGCTCAGGAGCACTGATGCCATCTTCTCTGCCATGCCTTTTCTCTCCAGCTGTGTTGAGTAATTAAGTTGGTAGCCCAGGTGGTACCTCAACACCTCCACAGCCCTTGATACTAAGCTCATTTTGGCCAGCCTTCTGGAAATATGGATTGTACCATCCTGTTGTCACCGTTTGACTCAGGTCTGACAACAATGCTCTCGATCCCCTCTCCCCCCCACCCAGGTAGGGAAGGAGAGAGAGAAAAAGAGAGAGACTTGGCCGGATTGAAAACTAAACTGCACAGCTTTAATTAAAACACTAATGAATCATACAAGAAAATATATACAATTATATACAGATATATTCAGGTATGGGCAAAAGCCTCTCGCCTCCCCCCACCCCAGCAACTCCCACAGCACTTCCCTGATCTGGGAAGAGTCCCAAGGAATCCCGGAGCTGCTGCTGGAGAAAGCAGAGAGTTATGGGGGTCACGAGAGATCAAGCCTGAGGATCGACAGTGGTGGATGAAGAGAGTCCTCCCTGGACGCCGGCCATGGACGGAAGAGAAGGGGAGAAGAAAAAGGAAGGAAGTTGTCTTCTGTGATCTCTGACCTTCCTTTGAGCTTACGTAGATATATGGAATGGAATATCTTTGGCCAATTTTGCTGTCTGTCTAACTCAGCCTCCTACGGGGGGGTCACAGATCTCCCCACAGTGTCTGAGCC